>NW_010420308.1:60920-84729 GCF_000710305.1 Buceros rhinoceros silvestris
CCCCCCCTTTTTTTTTATTTTTTGGATGCAATTGTATGTGAATTGTAGGTCAGAATAAGGCCAAAATAGTTTTGAAATTAAGATTATAGTAACAGTCAGATCAGAATTTAACCCATCCTGATACACGTTTTTCATGCTGGTAGAGCTGTTTGGCTTCCTTCATTATCAGTACATTTTAGTAGGATGCATTCCAGTCTTAAATTTCAAAATTTGTCACCATTACTGTTTCTTTATTTTTCCTTTTAAATTCTAGTGGTGTTAAAACTTACAGGAAAAAAAAAACAATAATATTTATCAAAGAAAGCTCATTCAGGAAAATATTTTTATTTAGTTAGTGATAGTCCCTGATTTTATCTTTAATGACTGTTCCAAAATTTTCCTAAAATACGATATACTTCATTGTCGTGCTGGTTCATTGAAATTCTGATTGAGTTTTCTTTTTTTTTCTTCATCTGGAGTTTGAATAGCTACCAAAACCAGGCCTGTATTAAGAGGAAAAACCTCCCATGGAAAGTTACAGCCATTAAATTATAATTACTCTAAATAATAAATGATTTAATAATTAATATAGAGCAGCTATATAATACACCTGACAGACCCCTCTGGAATAAAGTTGCCTGGCAAAGCAGCCAGAACACACAAGCAGTTATACATAAGCATAGCTTTGCTACCAAAACCAGGCCTGTATTAAGAGGAAAAACCTCCCATGGAAAGTTACAGCCATTAAATTATAATTACTCTAAATAATAAATGATTTAATAATTAATATAGAGCAGCTATATAATACACCTGACAGACCCCTCTGGAATAAAGTTGCCTGGCAAAGCAGCCAGAACACACAAGCAGTTATACATAAGCATAGCTTTGGGTTTTTGCATTGCATTAAAAACACTCATCTAAGAATTTCCAGAATTAAAAATTATACTTTAGGCACTGAGTGAAAACAGTTTGACAAAACACTCAGTTTGAAAGAATCCATTCTGCCCAGGAAATCTGTAACATACAGTGGTGATGATTTCAGTTGTAACATTAACTTGTTACAAGAGAACAGGATTTATGCCTGTAGGAATGAAATATAATAGAAGACAAAAGCCCCCCAAAAGCTGATTAAAACGAGAAAAGCAGAAGTATGCATTTTTTCTCATGTGTTACTGTATTGCAGTATGAAGAATGGTAGAGACTTTATAATTGGCTGGGCATTAATGACTAGATTAAATAACCTCTGTAGATGCTCCAAACTCTGGCAAACTGCTGTACGAAAATAATCAGTTTTTCATTACAACTGGAGTAAAAACTTGAAAAATTCTAGTGTTTCAAATGCGAGGGATATTTGTCTCCCTGTTCGAGCAGTTTTGCCTTTCGCCTGAGGTTAAAATTGTAGACGCGTGATGAGTAAAGAAAGCTGAGGTTTGTTTGGAGTATGAAAGCACAAGGAATTCAGGATGCAGAAAATGCCAAAAACAGTTTCAAGAAAAAATATATCAAAAACCTTTCCTCCAAAACAGTTAGAAAAGTATTTCTATAAGCTATCTACAAAAGCCAATTGTCCCACGAACTTTAATTGTGACAATTCTGAAAGTCAAAACCACAGTGCTGAAACTGTGAGAAGGGGATTTAAATCTCACTTGAAGTGAGTATGTATCCGAGTGCATGTGTATCCAAGCGATTGCTATCAACCCCTCTTCAGTTAAAGCATTTGATGGAAATTGAAAATACAGAATGTTTCAAGAAAAAAAATAAAATACTTAATGGAGCAGAATCGTAATCTACGTCACGTGTTTTACACAGTTAGCAGAGTTATGAAAAGCAAGTACTTCACCTATTTGACCATAAATCTTTAACTCCCCAGATTTTAAGAGCCTCACTCCAAAACAACATTAGAAGAAGAGTACTTAAACTTCGGTACAGATTTTGTCTCTTCACCTTCTTGTACACAATTGCTGCCTCTGCAGCAGCCGTTACAGATTAGTGGGAGCTGGCAATGCCAGTCAAATGCTTTTACTAACTGCTTTTCAGTACAAGGTATAAAAATGTTCTCTCACTTCCCTGTGTTTTGGGTAGGTACAGGAAAATCCAGCACAAATCTCTTCTTTCTAGATATAAGTAACTTTGATTTAAGCAAGAGCAATGGGATGTAAGGCAATAAAGGTCAACACTCATGAGCATGCAGCAGCTAGAAACATATGAAACGTAACATAGTGAGGCAGTCTCACTTGTGTGAGACCAGTGTCCGGATCCTCACTTGTATATTTGGAAAACTGGGGCCCCCAAATTCCAGCTACTGTCCCTTCCTTATTCCTGATGCCCTGCCCACCTCAACAGTGTTACTGTCTCAGCATCTAGCACCTCCTGACTTTCTCGGAGCAACAGAGAATTGTCAACAAAGGGGCCAGGATTTATGGCACGTGTTGCATGCCACAGCACAAGCTATGGCAGGGTTTGCCTGTGCCAAAAGCCCACCTTGCTCAAATCACTTCTTCACTCAACTAGACCACATTACTCCTCATTGCATCAGTAGCATGTGTAAACATCAGGGAAAACACAGCTGCTGAACAGAGCAGTGCTCGTGTGGCATCATCCTCTGCTCTGGCCTTGCTGCAGGAGGAGTCGCTGGCTGCTTTTCAACCACGCCATTCACCAGGGAGTGCTGCTGCTTGGCAGCGCCTCTGTTTCCCATGTACAGCTCCAACACTGAACGGTAGCTTGCTTTGCCTTGCTCCGCTGACTAATTTCTGGCACGCAGCAGCGGATATATTCCTAGAAATGGAAGTTTCTTACTTAAAAGGAAAATATTCTAGAACTTCCATACCCTGTTCCAGGAGATAGACTCCTTCCGCAGACACTTTTTGTACCTGAGCTGTAGAGGTTAACAGGCTGCAATTCATGCAAGTATAGTAAAAGCGATTCTCACTTTTGCGACCAGCATTGAGACCTTGCCAACCTGCTGCCTCACTGGGATTATTTCTTTCCTGGGTAGCATGGCCCCAGTCATTCTGGCACATTTTGAAGCTGCTGTTTTATTCAGAGATAGCTCACCATGGGCTTTATGTGTATGTGGGAGGGATGGTGGACCTACCATGAAAAAATCATGGAGTATTCTGGACTAGCCATTAACAACACAGCCCTTTCCAGTTCATGCTTCTACCCTCAAAATATGAATCCTTCCATGGCTTTGACACACACAGATGCCTCCTCCCACTTCCCCCATATCATGTTTATATGACAATATACCTCAACAGTGCCTGATAAACCCAACAGAAAATTTAACTGTGCCAAACTGTCATAATTTTTCATGGTTTGTTTTCAAATTTCAGCAGGGTTATAGGGCTGAAAAACATTTTGCAAGACCAGAAGGACAGGAGACCAGAGAGCAGGCTAACACAGGCACAGCTGCAGGACGCACACAGCACAGGAGTCAGGTAGGGCAACCACACTGAGCCCAGCAACCAGAAGGCCCAAGTGGTGGGAGGTGCAGAAAGATGGTGGGAGGACAAGGACACCACCTTGCCATGCTTCATTACCAAAAGTTCTACCAACTAATCTTGGAGAGGTCAGCGCCCTGAGAAACGGCCATGCAGATCCATAGTCCTCCTATACCCCCAAAGAAATATCATTTACAGGCCTTTTTCCTTATCATTAAGGCCTTAATCTTTTCGTATCTGGAGAGTTCGAGTTCTTTGAAACTAATCAACTGTTATGGGCATATCACCACCATTTTGAAGTTTTCTAGAAAAGGTCCAAAGAGTTACAGGTCTTACACAACCAGGTCCAGTTCAAAAGCAGAAAGTCACCAAGCAGAACACTTTGTGATTATTTATTTATAAATCTGTCCTATTGAGTTTCCTAATTTTGCTTATAAAAATGAAGTAATGAACAAACTGACAGAAAAGATAAACTGGTACTGCATTTTTTATAATGTATAAAATGATTACGATCTTTTTAACTCGGGGCATGATGTTCTCAGATGTACTGTTTCTATTTATTCTAGTGGGGTTTTTCATATCCTAGAAGGTTGTTACAGGACTTGCTGTAAAACCTGTACTGCTGAAAGATAACCGCATTCAACTGAAAGCAAAAACTAAATCCATCTTATAATCTAGCTTGTACATTGTCTGTTACCTTCAATAGTTAATACTGGTGTTGTGAAAACCTGCCCACTGAATTTACTAAGAGAAACTGAGTAAGCCTGTTTCAAAGTAGTTCAATTTCCTGCTCTTATTTTCTTAATAAAAGCCTCCTTCTTTACCCTCCATCCAAACCTTTCATTGAGCTTAAACACAAAATTACCTGCTATCCAAAACCCAATAATATGCCTCTTAATTATCTAATCCCATCCAGTTAAAACAAATGATAATCATTTATTCTATACCTTGACCTAACACAGAGTGTAATTTAATAATCAAGTGAGCACTATACACATAATTTGGTGAAAAATCCATTTGAAGAATCTTGAATTTCTCTGCTTCTTGCATGAGACATTTTCTTAGAAGAATCTCAGTATGACTAATTTAGTTCTATACCAGAAAGAAAACAAGCCTCTTGAAGATCAAGTTGTACAGAATTATCACAACTGTTTGCTAAGAGCATGCCAGCTCAGATGATATTTTTCTAAAATACTACTACTATAGCTTTTATAACAATCACGAATAAAAGAAAGGGGTTTAAAGCCAGTTTTAAAAGGACTAGCTTCGAACCAAGTTGCAATTTTTCTCTATATTTTATTTTTGGTGGAAATAAATCATGAATTAATTATATCAATGTATAGTTCTCATTGTTATATAAATGATTTTTTCTATTCTTATTGAAAAATAAATCTTGAAATTTTTTTATTTCTTACTAAAAATAAATTAATCTTGAATTTTGTTTGAAGCAAAACCAAAAAGTGCAAAACCTAACTTTTAAAATACTTAGATCTCTTTCCCAGGTATTGAACAGGATTACTACATTTAGCAAAACACGGTAAATTTTAACAAATATTTTAAAAAAGAAAAATAATATTGCAGAAAAGAAAGATTTTAAATTAAATATTTATAGCCAAACAGCTTTTTTTTTTTTTCTACAGAGCCATGATGGTCAAGATATTCTGTATTGATAACAAATTTGGTAAGAGAGACAAAGGAGTTAGCTCTGTCTGTACCAAACTGCACTGAACAGCAAGCACTGCAAGGGGACAAAGTCAGCTGCAGCCACCCACCAAGTCTAAGACAACAAGCAGTCAGAGAGGTGCTTCAGGGAGCACTCAAAGACTCCAAAACCCGGGCAGAACACTAAAGATTTCTGTGCTCTTCTAAGTTTATTCCGGCACTGAACTCATCCGCCTGAGCTGATACATCCCACAAGACTGCTCAGACAATACAGCTGTCTGCTGAAGCCCCGTAAGCTACCACACACAAGAAAATCTCATCATTTCATGTGGCATCGAGTCCCTAACCCAACTACATTGTTCAGGTACAACGGAGCTTTGGCATCATAAATGCACATCCAAAATAACTTCTCACAACATTATCTATTACAAAACTAATCGCTCCATTTTTCAGAATAAATTCTTATTCCCAACCACCTCTGAAGTCAGTCTGAAGGCTCAAGAGTGACCTTAGCAAAAGTTATTTTCACCTGTGGATGGATTTTCCTATTCGGAGTTCACCATGGAGAGGGGTAAGAAGTGGAACAGAGCCTGTCATTAACGATCTCGCTGAAAGCTTCCTGGTTTATGGACAGGGTAACTGTCTGGAGTTGATCATAATTTGCATGTACAAGAAAACTGTATGCTCCAAAGCAGTATAAGCTAGGATGCTAAAGCCTCATTTTTTCTCTTGTACTGAAAGAAGTCATTCAAAATAATATCCCTACCAGTCCTGCTCTGAGGAACTAGTCTTCGGATTTGCTTCATTCTTCAAATTACTGTGCTGAGGGCCAATCTAAAATGAATTTAATATTAATTTAATCTTAATTGGCATTACTAAAAATATAGTGTGGGCTTTCTCAGCAAGGATGATGAGTTGTCAAATTTACAGATATAATTTTGTTTGATTCACTCTTCAGCAGCACCGTTTTCGTGACATCTAAAGGCAGTCTAAAGTGTCCCAACTTGGTTATTTTAACTTTATTACATGGGAAGTGACTGCAGATTTCAAATCTACTGTACAGACAATTGAACAGTGCTTCGTTTAGCTCAGTATTATTAATGTAGTTAATTCCTTCCTTTCATAACCACTGCACTGATTATTAGTTAGAAGAAGATTTGATGGGATTCATCTGTCCAGACTTCAATGAATATGGTGTAGACTTCTTTACCTCTACTACTTTGTCCAGGCTCCCTGTCAAGATGTTGAGGAAAACAGGTGCTTCTTATAAAGAACGATTTGCTTGGTCTACTGTAAATTATTTGACTTTTCATGTGTAACAGAGGTAAGACAGATTTCATCTTCTGAGATGACCATGTTACAAAAGAAACATGAATGAAAACAAACATAGATCTATAAGTTATTCCCTCCTTACACAGAGATTTATCACATGTAGTAGCATAGCTTTGAAAAGAGGCAAAGAACAAATATTTGTAAAAAATGTTCGTAAAAAGGCCACTAAAGAAAAGAATACCTGCTCACAAAAAAAGGAAAAAAATCCCGCTTTCATTTAAACCTGTACAAAAAGAGCTAAGCACACTAGCTACACAAATGGAGTGCAGCTAAAGACAACTGCTGTTGCACTGGTATGTTTGGTCTTAGGCTATTTCTTGAAATTTCCTACCATTTAAACTAGCTAATTGTTTAGCTTTTCCTGGAAATGAAAGACTTCAAAGGTCTTTGCTGAAACATATGTTAAGGAATCTCCACTTCTCTTTCCAGTTGTGTTGGGCAGGATGGTCCCCAGTGATGGGGCTGATCAAAAACCTGGGCACTGAGTTCAAACACAAATATGAACATAATTAACAGTGCAAATATATCCTAGAACAGACCCAATACTTTTTTGTGACAAGACAAAGGAATTCCTGTTATATGCACTTAGCCCTTAGGTCAGTCACAGGAGCGATCTTCTGAGATACAGTAAATTAGAGTTTAAATTCTTTCTCTAAACAATCCGGATGAGGGATCTAAATTCGGTTCTCCCCCACGCTGGATGAATGCCTCAACTCCTGGACTGTCATTTTGTACTTTCTTTGTGGTAAATTAAAATTTAGTCATTTATACATAGCAAAAAAGAGCAAGCAAGAAAGACTGAAAAATGCACCCCAGATATATCTCAGGAACAGTTTAGTAACTTCGGAATAAAGCGAAGTTTTGACGCAAATCCCCACTCCACCTCAAGCAGAGGATGGAATCAAACCTGAATTACGCACCTTTCAGGTGGGTGCTCTGCCTGCTAGGCACAGGGTCATCTTGAGCAAAGCTGCACCCAGGAGGGTGCTTTCTTGGCGCTGCAGATTCAGAACCATAAGGAAACACCTAATTTGTCCTGAGGTACTATGTCTTCGATGTGCCATATTTTAGCATGAGTCTGGAGCAGACAAATGCTGGTGTAAATATGGACATGCAAGGAGTTCAAGATCAGGCAAATATCTGAGGAAGAGCTCTGAGGGTCTACATTCTTAATCCTATAATGTAGGGTATAACAATTAAAATCTCTTTCAGTGGACACCATACTATTCAGTCACTGAATAAAACAAACTTATAATTCAAATTTAGAAGATTATTTTCACCTCAGAAGCATAGTCATGTTGTGCACGTGCCAAAATCAAACCAAACCCAAAATTCAAAACTAATGTGTGATTAACTGTACAGACACTTTTGCAAACACTAAATTCTGTGCCCATCTTTTGTATTTGTACTCCTTTGAGAAGGCATTGCAGCAACTGTCACATGCTTGGTATAACTGCATTTCTTCAAGGAAATAAGGATTTGTATTTCCTATGCGTCAAGAACATGTTTTCTATAATGGGGTACTTATTATTAACATTGATTCAGGGTTTTTTTTATTATATATGATGAGATCAAAGCAGGCTGTGGAATAATACCTTAAAAATTAAAACCAGCTATAGCCCCAGATGAATATTTAAAATAAGACCTCTCACGCTGTCTGTCAGATTATAGGTTTGATTGCGCAAGATGCTGGAAGTCCTGAATGCCTAATCGATTCAACATTTCGGGATCTACTCAGGACTTTGATGGATCAGGCTCAGAGTTTACAACGGCACAACTACACTATCTTCATAAAGCACTGCTTAATTAAAGTATTTATATACACAGCAGTAATTCATCATAGCATAAGCTATTGCTGATTAAAACCAGTAAGCTGGTTTTAAAACCTTGTGCACTCATTATAATCAACAGTAGGGAAGGATTCCTGAAGGCTTGACCCACTTTCAATGCAAATTGAACTGATTCAGTGTGATGCAGCTTTATTTCTATTTTATCTGGTGATTGGATTGTATCCACCTATCAGATCAGCTATTGATTTCTACAGAACAGCACAATTTATCAAATCATTCCAGATGAAAAGGAGAAACATCTATTGCTAGATTTGTTTGTCCTCGGCCCCTCCATCAGGATTAATTATCTAACATCACCTTTAGCAGAAAAAAAGGCTAGCCTGTTCTCAAAAACAAAATGTGGATGGCATAACCTTCCTGGCAGGTTGTTCTACTGCTTGACTATTACATAGAGTTACCCAACGATTTGGCTGATATTTAATCTGAATATTCCCTTTTTTATCTAGCCTCATAATTACGGACTAGAGGCAAAAATCCTCTCCTTGAGAATGGCAGATAAACTGTAGAATAGGAAGGGAAACCTACAATGTGTACAAGCTAGGAAGCTTTCCTTCTGTTTTAGGCCTTTATGAGGCACCCACATCTTTTTGTTTAGGCAATCAGAGGCAGTTTCTTGAACAGCAATTCGCAAATCTCAGATGAGGACAATTCCCAGCAAACTCATATCATCTGAGAAAAGGGAATACACAGGAGAATATTCTAGTCAAAGCACAAGGGAGTTTAACAGTATTTCAGGGACTGATTGCCTCTGGACCTCTACAAAGACTAGAAAATACATGTGCGATGGTGACACAGGGCATATGCTGGATCTGAGGCAAGAGCCTATTTGCATCACTATTTTTTACACAAAACCTAACCAGTGGTAAAGTTAGCATTTTTACCAAAGGAAGAATTGAACTTCATCTTCAAGGTCTAGTTTTCAATCAGTCTTCTGCTCCGGGAGGATACCAACAAACATGCACACCAAAGGATTGATAGAGGGGAAATTCAGAGAACCCTGTCTGCCCATCTTGTGCAGCCTTACTGTTTTTATATTAGCCAAGAAACTATTTGTAAATTCTAAGTGGCAAACCATTTGCCTGAATTAGAGTAACACTATGAAACATTTCAGCTCTGATTCCATCTCCATCCTGAGCAACGTGAAACAGGGACAGATTTTCACTTTCTTTATGCAAAGTAACTAAAAGCTGTTCTATGACCTAATGTTTCATCCAGTTAAAATTGGGTCCCTCAGCATAGAGTATTCCAGTATCTTTATTTGGACCTTGAATGAGTTTACTTGTAACTTACTTGAGCTGCTTGTAACTTTTTGATTACTAGAGGTTTTCGGCATTAGTAATCTTATACTTAAGAATAGATGGAAAAATCATGCTTGTGAGCATTTACCTTTGATCCTGAAATTGCTGACTTTCAAGTAGTTTATGGCATGCAAATGTCATATTTCACTCCTCTATTCCCATCTCCCCCTTTTTTTCTTGTTTTTAATAATAGTTGCAAAGCCAAGAAGATGAAAGAGAAGCAAGCAAATGGAATATACCTAGTCTTAAATAAAGCATTTCATAATCTTTCACAGTACATTTATCCAAAAAGATGAGAATATAAATGCCAGCTGGAATGAATACTCCCTGAATGAGCGTAAATTACAGACAGTCGTGAAATCAATTATATTGTAATGAAAGATACAGTGCTGCACCACTTTTACACCTGTTCTTTTAGTGTATATATTAGTAAGCTGGTGAAAGCACAAAGCAACAGATACTGCTAGGGCCTGGAAATCATCTCTTCTCTCTCATCCTTTGCATCTGCAGCTTGTAGTTATCTGGAGTTCAGGAAAAGCAATGCAAATTCTGGGGAACAAACACACACAATTTTAATGCATGCCAAGAGTCCAAAGTTAGCAGGAGCCCCCAGGATGGGTGCACCTTCCCCCTGGAGCCCATGCCTGGTCAGGTCATGAACTGCTGACCTTTCCTCTGCCATGAGAAGAGCAGTGTGCACTTCTGTCAGTATCTGCTGCCCAGCACAAGGAGGTACATCTGCAGATTGCGAAGGCTCAAAGTTGTTCTTCCAGTACATCTGTCCATAGCCCTATGGGATACAAATTCCTGCCGGAGCTGCTAGCTGAATTGCTTTGTATGGGTGCCTCTGTAGGCACCAAAAAGAGCCTTTTCTTCCAGTGTCTCTGCCCATGCAAGAGCAGCCAGTGTTTTTGCTAAATGGGAGAGCCCAAGCCAATTACCGCAAATAAATTGAACCTGACAGATCATTTAAGATAAACTTTTATTCCCTTTAGGATCTCATGCTAAGAAAGTCTCAACACAAAATTCCACTAGGCAGAGCTGAGGAACTTTGGAACTTCTACCTAGACTGTTTTTCTTTTTTAATTCAGTAAGAGAGCAAGAAAACATTATCATTATTCTGGCAAGATCTCCATTGTCAATCATGACAAATGTCTAACAAGAGAAAAGCTTGGAAAACTGCTTATATGCTTAAGTCTTCAGTTACACAGCCAAGGGAGATGCATTTATCTGACTACTTCATCTTATGGAACAGTTAGATTTCAGTTTTGTTCCATTTGGGGAGAATCCATTTTGGGTAGCATTTTCAAAACACCTGAGAGATTTAGAAATGTGTGTCTTATGACTTACTTGTCTTTCCCCCTAACATTTTATCTTTTATATTTCTTACATTTAGCCTCTTCCATATATGTAGCTAGATCATAGAGAGCTTAAAAAAACCCAACAAAATAAAAAGTTGAACTTTAGCTAAAAAGTATTATTGAAATAGGTATCAATAAGGGAAACAGAAGCATAAGTCCAACTCAAGCCCAGAGGAGGGATGGAATATTCTACTTACCCACCAGTCCGTGGCATCAGTAGGGTACTCTTTATGTATAGGGCATATGTATTTATGACTTGCAAACCCAGAGTCCTTCCCAGAACTTATGTTTCTGTAAACCCCACTAACTTCAGAGCCAGCCCACACTTTGAGTTATGCGCAACACTGATTTTAGCTATCACAGTACATCATCAGCTGGCCTAAAGCTGCCTGAATCTTGGGAGTCTTCCAGTGATTAAAACAGGACTACAGTGCTGAAAAATGAACCTGTAACACACAGGCAATGATCTAGCATTTGGCTGCAGGTTATCACTTAGATTGTCAGCTGAATTTATGAAACCTGGATATAAGCAGTTATAAAGGCTTAGATGATCTATAGGTTCCGTAAAACACTGCAACCTTAAATCCAATTTAAGATTTTCTGCGTGAGAAAATTCATCAGTGATTTTTCAGAAAATTTTTTCTCTTCTCTGAATTCAACAAGACCTTCATGTATTTACTGACCTTTGTGATTCAGACTTCAGGGGCTTTTCATAATCTTTCCCTTCTCGGGGTGGGGGGAAGCACAGGCTAAATATGTGAACAACCTTCCTCTTTTTAGCAGCCCCTCTGCCATTTACTAACACAACACAACATTCGCCTGCTGTCACATCAGACTGGCACGACCATGGTCCAAATGTCAGATTAGCAAAGTCAGGTTAAAATCACTTTGTGTTATAACACTTCCTGCACTGACCTTTTGAAGGGCCAGAGTGAGAGTAAGGCTTAGTTCCCCTTGCTCTGTGCAGGGAGACTCTCCTTATTTTCTCTCCTAAATGCAGAAGCACACATTTCATATTCAAGATTCTGCTGAAGTTGACAACTTTTATGAAAGTCCAACATCCCTGCCATCCGCAAACTCTCTGTGGTTCCATTCTATAACCTATGCGGTACAAGCAGTCTTGTAAAAGAGTATAATTGATTGCTCACGGATTTGGGTCTCTGTATATGTTAAACACCTTGTTCTTTCCAATATACAGGTTGAAGAGCACAGGAATCTGCTTCCCCTGACGTACTCAGCTTTCTATTTTAAGATTGTTTTGGGGCAGAATGTGGAGCTATTTGCCTCACCAGGCTTATAAATAACCTAACCTTTTAAAATGGTCAGGACAGGGAATCTGTATTACTAATTTGGGACCTATAGCACGCTTTTAATCGAGGCAAGGATCATCCATGGCTTGACAATAGATGGGCAAATGTTTCCCAGGGAAAAGCTATCCAGCCTGCCCAGTGCAAAAACTGGTGTGCAGCTGTGCAGGAGGACTTCAGGGGATAGCCCTTCAGTGAGGTATTGCTCTTTTCCTCCTCCTGTAAAGTAGCCCTTATAGGTAGCCCCAAGATAATTTGCAGTGGCCCAGCCACTGACAGGAAGGCTGTGACAATGCTTCCCATGTCAAATGAGCCCACCTAGTGATACCAGGCAAGTCCTGAATCTGGTTAAACAAAAGAGAATTTATTATTATACATACATGCTCCTACACAAGTACAAAGACTGTATATACAAAGACTGTATATAGTCTGGTCTGGACTGCTCTGGATTGCATACGCAGAAAGCAACTCAAGGAGGAAAAATGTGTCCACAGCATACAAGTTAGAAAAGCAGGAAGGAATATGGTGAGAACACAACAAGGTTTCAAACAGCTTTGTTTCAGTAGTTAGGGATAATACAAAACAGCACTTTGTTTTATGTACAAATGACAGTGTCCTGTTCCTCTGCCTGACCCCACTTCTTACATGTACATTAATAATTCAATGCATTTTTCATTCTGGCAGTAGTTTGAACTAAATCATTGCTAAATCACCCACGATGAAATCACTTCTTTACAGGTAGATATACTAGATCAATCTAATGAAATAATTTACTTATGAAGAATTCATCCCTTGTCCTCCATAATCTTTTAAGGAAAAATTATACATGCACGCCAGTTGAAGATAACAAATACCAAGATGGATGGAATTGTAAGAAGACATTTTTCTCAACAGTCCGCACTCATGTTCTCCCTTCAGTTTCAACTTTTCAACCAGTAACACAAGAATAAGAAAAGTATGACTAGCTCCTTTTGTTTCAGGGGCAAGGGGACGTTAAAGCCCATAGTAAGCTTTTTAAAGACGTTTCACCTAAGTCCTGAATATGTGGGCATTTTTGACTCCCAGAGTCTACAAGAGGGAACTCCAAAATATGAGCTTGCTCTCAGTCACCTTATGTGACTACAAAGGGTCTGTACTGCTACTGAGAATAAAGAAAGAGAAGCTACTATTTCACAAACTGGTATCCCCACTTTGTTTCTCTTGAAAGGGAGGGTGATTAATTTCTGTTCAAGCAAGTCAGCAAGATTCACTGAAAATAAACAGAGAGGTGATTATCAAATAATTATAACAAATTTAATAAACTTATTTTGAATAATGTGATTCAAGCCAGAAAATGACACTTGTGCTGTTGCAGTGTGTTACTTAAGGTCAGACAATTAGAAACAAAATTCAAAAATATTTCTCCTCCTACATCTATTTGTGCTCATTTTCTATTACCATGTTTATGGAATCACAGTTCTTTAACTTTTGAACGCGATTCCAGTGACAATGTATTCAAACATTGCTTTTACAGAAACTAAAATGTCAGCTTAGAGAACAAGGGTGCTAATACGACTGCATGATCAGCTAGAACTTGAAATTAAATTAGCACTTGTAATGACAGAACAAACCAAAATTATGATTAGGATGCAAGAAGGGGGACTAGCAAATTTTAAGAGTAGTTTAGTCTTTTTGTACCCTTAGTAAGGAGCTAATATCTTAATTAATACTGTTCCTGTGCTCTCCAAGCTGTAGTACCAATGCCTGTATGAATTCTGCAGTGTATGATTCACAGCTTCCTTTGGTCACCTATGGATAAACTAATTTTCATCTTCACTGTTTTTTTTTTGAAGTGATCCTTGCTCATTTCCCTTATCTATGATAGGTCTGTCATCTTTGTTTTCTCATAACACTGTGATAATATTGCCTACCATCCCAGAAGCAGTTGTCTAAAGGAAATTTTTGTCAAATATTCTTTGCTATAAAACTCCATTGACTTAGAGATGTGTCAGGCATTGTAACTTTATCTTAGTATCTCTAGCCTCCAACTACACAGACCTCAACATGCTGGCATGGTGTGACTGCTAAACAATACTCCATTTTTGTCTGTTCAAATGCTGTAATGTCACGTAAAAAATCTACGTCCTTTTAGCGACCTAGATAAACTTAATTTTATTCTTTTACATTCATTAAAAATTAAAGTTTTTCTATTTTGCAAGTTTGTATCTCTTGGGGAAATATTTGAACTACAGGTTAGGGACAATGTCATTGCAATATACTGCATTCTCTATTAATTGTGTCAAATGAAATATTTTCCCATAATGTATACCAGATTCTGACGGGTTTCTTGTAAGCCTTAAGTGGCTCTTTTTATACCACTGTAGAAACTGTATTACCATCCTTCCAGCAAAAAAGTGTCCCTCCGACACACTGTAAGGAGAGACTTGGCAGCTTACAGCTTTGCAGACAGCAGTAGGTCGGGGCAGCTCTGCAGCCCTCAAGAGAGACTCTGCCTCTCTTCAAAAGACAGGGAGGACTGGGTGGTGAAAAGGGTCAGCATTGTACCTCACCTGCGATGAAACACCCAAATGAGTTAACTCTAGTAGAGGCAGGATTCTGAATACCAATTGGAAAAAAAAACGTATTTTTTAAAGCGCAGTAAAAGTAGGAGAGCTCTGAAGGAGACAGCTGACAATTCTTTCAGGTTCTTCTCGGGCACAATTTCTTTAGTGGAGTACTAATTTCTGTTAACTTTCTGGAGCCGGATAACTTCAAACTTTTGTAGATATTAATTATTCTAAAATTATTTTCTATTGCTTTCCAACATTTTTCTTTGCTGTAACTTTTGAAACTCAGTCCTTTTCCTTGATATCTAAGAGTTCCTTCAACATTTTTGCACAAGATAGTAACAGAGACTTACCAGTTCCTGTGAAACAGTTTGTGCCTCAGGATATGCCGGATGAACTGAAGTTAATTAATATTAGTATTATTATATTTATAGTAGCATTAATATAATATGATAATAGTCTTGTTGTTATTTGCATCATCCAAAACACCTCTCAAGGGATGAACTCCTCTATAAAACACAGGCATAGACACACGGTAATAAATAGGTCTCCCCTGCTCCTCACATGTACCTGTGTCTCATGCCTGGGGGGAAATAATGAATCCAATTCTTCCCAACGACTCTGTCATGTTTACTGCAACTTTGGGAGGCACAGAAGTACCCAGCTAGCCTTAAACCAGCTGGCTTAAATGCTGATAGCTGCAAAGCTGTGGTCTCCAATAGCCGTGCTCCCAAAGGAAAGGTTACCTACCAAAACGCTTGTTTCTCCCCTGGGCAGATTTCCAGCTCCAGCTCCGCTCCATGTTGCTGTTGCAACACTGCTAGCAATGTCCCAGCTGGCTGGTTTAAAGCTAGCTCAGGTAAAACAAAATAAGCTGTGGTGACGACTAGCAGCTGCAGTATCAGTGTACTCTCTCAGTGAGTCCTCCCTGGCCTTGCAACTCATATCCACACAATACAGCTTGTTCCAAATGACACGACTCCAGCAACTCCACACACTTAATCCCGTTAATCTTTCTTTATAAGCAATGCCTGAATATCCCAATTTCTGTAGCTCTTATCGTCCTTTCTCCAGTTTGTCAGCACACCTACGTACCTGAATCTTAATACATTATTCCATTTTTGTTTATAAACCCGAAACAAACAAATAAACCCCCCAACTACTAGTAAATAATACCAACAGAACAGATTACAAGAGGAATAACTGGCTCAAGGGAAAACACTGCTGCTAGTAGGTATGGAACAAAAGGAGAAATAATTAAACAGCAAATGTGTCCAAAACTATCTGACTATAGAAGAGGAAAACAGCTATAAACATGTATAAAAATGTAATCATCTCCTTTATGTTTTCATCTGACAGAGGACTGGTATAAAGGTGCCTGCGATACTGATAATAAAATGACAGGTGACTTTCAATTACAGTAAGGTACAGAGTAACATACAAGAGAAAAATAATATCGAGTTTATACACATTAGTTGGTACTAATTAATTAATAGCATACAGGATGAGACCTTGGACTTGCTGTGGTTGGTTCTTTGAAAACATCAGTGCTGCGCTCACTGGTGGCCAAAGTGGCAAAGAGGATGAATGTGGCAAGCAGAATGTGGGAAAGCAGTTAAAATAAGGACGTTCAACAGTGTGAGGTATGGAGGTGGATATTTCAATGCTCATTAAGCTCTCACAAAAACAGAATGAGAGTATCAGGAGAGGGAGGGGATTATTGGAATTATTGATGGATAATTGGATGACAAGGATTCACATTTCTGAAAGACCCATTGATAAGAGAGAGCAATAAAACACAAATGATACAAAGAAAATGAATAAGATGCAACTGTTCATTGCTTCTCACATTACAAGAAGCAGGGTATGTCCAATAAAATTGTGAGATAGCAAGTTTAAAACAAACACACAAACAGATGGTAGGGATTATATCATTACATGCATACTTATTTTGTGAAACTCATTGGCACTGGATGTGTTGAAGGCCAAAAGTATAAATGGATTAATAAAAGATATGACAAATTGACAAAGGATAAAATCACATGCAACTGTTAAACCTGATGGTCCAAAGACACCCTCCAGCTTAAAAAGCCATGAAAACATTTGTCATTGGGAACTCGGAGTGTAAAACAGAGAAAACAACAACTCTATATACACCTGTTCTGACACCCATAACCGGCACTTGCCATACTCTTCCGTCAGTATGCAGTACCAAATGGATGCTGAGCCAGGCAGAGCTTGGTATCTGACCCAATACTGCAATTCTTCATGTAGCAGACATACAAATAACCATGGTCAGATGCAAATTCGTTATCACGTGTTGCATCATTAGGTATCGATACGCCAAAATCTCTGCACTCCAAATCCCACTCCTTGGTAGACAGACGAGGGACGAGTTTTACTTTTCTATTTGGGGTTGCCAGGAGGTAAACGGTGTCTCTTGATAGATTTCCTTATTATCTCTGTGTGTGTGTGTGTGTGTGTGTGTGTGTGTTTTGGAATGGGGAGGTATCAACCCTTTCTGTAAAGAACTTACTCGGAGTCCCTTCATCAGCAGAAGGGGAGTGCAGCCCTTCCCTTCAATATAGTACGTATTTAGATATAAATGGTTAGAAGAGTCATCATATACTTGTGAAAAACTCACTTTCTGCCCAAGGAGAACTGTAGTTTTCACCTCTTTCTATTTATGACCAGGCTATATGTATGTCTGGATAATGACTTTCACTGTTTGTCCTACTAAAATCTTGTACAACACAGCAAAAAAATATCAAGACTGATAGACCAGAAAACAGAAGGTGAGAGGGCCTGACACTATAACCTGTTAGTCATTATAATCTTCACTTTCATGAGGGCTCCAAGCCCCAAAAACTACTTAAGCATTTTACATTCAAATAGTACATTGGATTTAAAGGAAAACAAAAACAAAAACTAACAAGACGAAACATAGAACCAGTGTTGGAAGAGCAACTAAACTATGTTTCCTCCTTACAAACAACCTAACCACCAGTCTAGGGCTTCATGCTTATCCTATATCTTTTACTAGAAACAATTCAAAGAAATACAACAAATGGTACTGTAGCATAGAGTGGATGAGTACTTGTAATCAGAGTGTCAGAATCACATAACAGACACTGCAGAGGAGCAGTAACTCAAGGTTAGATACAGCTAGCCTAGCAGAGACCTCAAGATATAATAAAAGTCATCTATTGTCTCAGGGCACAATGAATACCTCTACATCACCTCAGAGGTCTGTTTGTTTAATTCACTTTTCAAAACTTCTAAAGATAGCAATTATATGCATCTTCCACAGTTTTAATACCCTTTTTGTTAGAAAGTTTATTCCCATTGTAGCACCAGGCACTTGACCTAAATAAACTGCATTCTATCTTTTTCTGATTACTACTTCAATTTGTTAATATCTTTTTGAACCCTTGTCTAATCCCCCTTGCGCTTGCTAGGTCCCTCAGAGAACATTGTACAGTTGACAATTACACATTCTAGTGAGTCTTAATCAGCAATGACAATATCCATTGACACCAGATTTAAGGCGCACTCTTTCAGGAGTCTACTTGGTATATCTCTCCATATCAGGAAGCTACTCTTTTCATTGAAATGGGACTCTAAATCATTTTTGTGGATGCTTGTAGTTTCATATAGATGATACTATCCCAAATTGCTTGAGAAAATAAGAAAATGTCATTACCTTCAAAAGAGGGAAGTGGTACTCTGCAGAGGTGGTGTGGCTGAAATGCAATGTCTGAAATATTTATTGAATAACTATTCTAAATGACAAGTTATAAAACAAGACAGTGGGTTTTCAAATACACGGTTCAGACTATCAAGATGAACTGATATTGAAACATCTGACAGCATGATGAAAACTATTATTTAGGGGGATTTCAATTGGCGGAGACCTATTAAAGTTTCCACATAGTCACCACTAACTGCCCTGGAGCTGAAAAAAGCATGTTTGGGGCAGGACCAGGGGAGGGGGGTTGTTCATGTGTGTGGTATGCTGAAAAATTCCTGCAAACCACCATGAGTACCATCTGAGAGAATTAATTCAACAGGATGAACTGACCACTAAGCTAAAAAAACAGTGGTCACTAAGATATGAACCAGGTGATTCTATGATTCTCTGAGTTGAAACTGTTAAATTCTTCCCAGAAAGAAACAGCACCTGACCACCTACTTTCTCTAAATTTTCTTGGAGCAGCACCACAGACTTTTGTTCTTATCTACAAGAAGCACAATTTATGCATATTTCAATGGTATTTGTTTATAGCTTAGGTTTAATTTTCCTTTTTAACCTATTCTGGCACAGAAATCTCTTAGCTTTTCTCTAACGCCTGACAGGAATAGAAATCTGACTGAAAGCCTTTTAAGCTCCAGTGAGATTAATCAGAAAAGGTCTGCCAAAGTGAAACACCTTGAAGGACGGACATCTGTTCTTGAAGCCTTCTATACCACAGCAATCTACAATCTCAGTTGTGCTGCTGCCCTCCCTGCTCCTTGATATGTGCACAACAGTGGCCAGGACCGTCTTTCCGTTCTCCCTTGCCAAAAGATTTTGGCCATCTACTTCAACTAAATGTTTGACAATGAGAATGGTCCTTTAATTGCACCCGTGGAAAAATTGCCATTCACTTGGAAGGATGCCAGCTTCAAACATCACTTGGATATTTGAGCTAGACTGACAGACTGCTCTTTATTTGCCAATAAGGTAGAGGAAGAAAATGCTATTACATGCACTTTGTATTCTCTGCTGCATACGAAATCATTGCTGGGTGGTATTCATGATCTATAAAGCAGTAAGTAGTTCGGTCACAGCCATCTCTGGTACCATCTGTTTGACCACTTGCAAAACTAACTAGCTGCAAAGAAACTGAAAAAGAGACATGACTAGTGTGAGTTTGGGAAAAACTATCTAGATTCAAAATTAAACCATCTATTCCAAATTTTATCACAGCGCGTCAGGCATACTGCAGTTATCCTTTGAACCCTCACAGGCTGGTTTTCCCTTGCCTTTGGCAGTGGCAGACACAGCTTTTTCCACAGCCAAAACATTTGCAGATAATCTCATTTACACATGAGTTTACAGCAAAGAACAGAAAAAGAAGCTCCTGAGTCTACCCAGATGAATTTCTACCCTGGCAAATGAGAAACAGCATTTTTGGCACAGGAATCTGTTTTCTGATACATGATTACCTAATTACCTGTTTAATTTTTCCACATTGAATTATTTGTGCTAACTGCATTTTCATTCAAATTGTTAACAAAACTCTAAAACATTGTAGATGAAGAAATGACTCCTGAGGTATAGAACACTACAACTGATGATTTCCAGTTATTATGTTTGGCTAATAAGCAACTAATATTTTTAGTATATGCTATACTCACAACTAATCTCATAAAAGCATTTACCAAACATCTTTGATGTGGTCCTTTTTCCCTAGAAATCATAATATATTATATATTGTAAACAAGAGTTGTGCATTGAGTTGTATATCTGCCTCAAGCTTGATAGCTCCTAACATCTATAACTACAGAGGAAAAGCTCATTTACCATTTTAAATACTGTACTTAATTAACTTCTTTCCATTATTAGGAACTTGCCCAATAGTCTGAGATTTATGAAAAGTTAATGTGAATGTTTCAAAAAGCTTCACAATCAATAAAGCATTCTTTTGAACAAATTAATAATGTCTACAATTATACCACAAGTATTGAATATAAAATCTTTTACCAATAAAACAGAAAATAATTGTTTATAGTTAGAATGCATTTGTAGTTAAAAGAAAAGATAGATTACTTTCACCTATGATGTTTTCTGCTCCTTATTTCAATTTCTCATATATTTTTGCACATTCTTTTCAATTCCAAAATTAGTAAGAAACTGAACAAAACTTAAGACCAGCCTTCAGATATGCTGACAGACTTTTGCTTGCATGAGAAACAATTCAGGCCTTCTCCTGCATTTCTCCATCAGATGCCTGGGTTATTTTTTCATGTAGGTTAATTGGAAACCTTTTGTTGATGATCAAAATCACGAGTATGTTCCTGAATCAGTTCTGAAATAGTAATTTTTTAATTGCAAGGAATTATAAAACGAGCAGCTGTCTCCAAACAGTACTTCAACTGATGGTAAAACCATCGGTGTTAAATAGCATGTGTTGTGAAACTGAAAACATTATAAAGAAAATCAATTTGAATGGTTGGAAATAAAAGGCTACATAAAGTCAACTATCCTGCACTTCTATTGCTCCTCCAGGTTAGTTCAGAAGATACATGTTGCACCTCCCCATGATCCCCAATCACATCCTTAATGAGCAGAGGGAACGTGCCAAACTTCCCCCTCACCCAGATGCTCTAGAAGGCTACATACTTCCGCCTTAGGCATAATGCGTAAGGGATCCTTCAGACTTCTGAGGAATAAACACCTCTTGTAAAATCCCCTTACGATATTTTCTCACGATTCTTTCACGTGGCTGTAAACACTGCTCCTGCGAAAAACCAGAGTGGGGCAGGGAGGAAGAAGCAGCAGCAATCGATATTTATCATTAGAGTTAAGCAAGAATTTCTAAATTATGTTATCGTGAGATGATGTTTGCAAAGTTTTATTGGGTAGAAATGCTTGAGAGAACATGAGTTAATAGCATCAGTTATAGTTGCGAAGGCAAGAGCAATGCCGAAGATTGCTTCAGTAAATTAAAATGAGTAGCAGGTCCCCTCAAGTGCATTGCTGTTCGTTAATAATAATGTCCATACAGCAGGTAATTTCTGTTTAAAGGATAAGACTTTGTAACTTGGTCAGCAGGATTTTATTTAAAGTGATCTCCTGAAGACAAAGGGAGTGCAAGCTCCTTTCTCATGCATTGTCTGAAAAGGATTTGCCAGCTTTCTCACTACTACTCTCACGAGACCATCCAAATACAATCAATCAGCTTCGTTTTTATCTTAGCCTCAGCATAAGCACAATACCATGAATTGCATTCTCTAAACCGTAGGAACAACTATAACATGTTTCTATGAATCACCATTTTCACAGAAAGCTCTCCCAAGCAAGCACCTCATTCTGGCTGCAAATCACTCCTGACAAATCCCCGCGGCTGCTGCTGAGACCATTCCCTGCCTGAGCAGCTCAGGCTGAGAGGATACAGCAGCCTTAGCGAGTTGCACTGGGGAGTGTGTTGCCCCCAAGGGATGGGGTCAGCAGTTTGTGTCCTCTGCACACTGAGGGACTGAATCCTGAAGCAACTTTCAGCAAGCAGTTGCAGAATGTCAAAAATGAGTCTTCAGAGAGCACAAACACTAACATGAAAGAGCTTAACAGCAAAAATCCTCTCTAAATTCCTCTTCAGATTTGTTTTTCAGAAACAACTGTATTAAGTAGTGGATGCTTAGGTGACCAGTAGAGTTTTTCCCACAGCTGTTGGCTGTTATAGATCTGCAGCTTCTATAAGTATGTGGATTTCCTTCTAGAAAAATTCTTGAAAATAACTGGGAATACCTCAGAGCACTCAGGGTCCAAAAACCAGTATTTTAAACAGGTAGCAAAACTTTCTAAGTACCTTGCTGCATCTTCTATGCCGTTCCTTTTCAGAATAATTGTACATACTTAGAACATCCTGAAATAAATGCAACTGACGCACCAGTTTGAAACGGCATACATAATTTAAACAAATTAAAAATTAAATTGTTTGCAACCTACCTTGGAATTGCGTAAATTTGATGGTTCCCATCCTCTCTCCATTTCTGAAAACAACTCGACCCTAAATAAAAGTAAACAAATATCTTAAAAGTGTTATAAATATCTCTTAATATAATTTCATTAGCATTGTAATTATCTTCCATTCACTAGTAAAATTACCCAAGCAAGGTTTAAACTTTGAAGATAGCAGATTCAACCAAGGTTAAAATAACTCAATAACCCCTCTTTAAAGATCTCTTCCAAGAATTTCAGAAAGTTGGCTGGTGTTATCACCCAATTTTCATGAAAATGGCGGTACATTCAGCACATATCCAGCAACTTACTGAATCTCAGCTGATGAGAGATAGGCAAACAATTGATCTTCATATGTGACTGTTTTTATCAAGGATATGTAAGAGCTCTTAAAGATGACACAAGAAAATTGTTCTCCATTCCTTTTATCATATGGTTCTCCAGATGGCTCTATAACCTACTTATATCTTATCTTACATGCTTATCCTATTTGATTATGGCTTGGTTTTGTACTATGCCGACATGCATGTCCCCCTATTCTTTTTAAATGTAATGCCTTTAAGTCAGTACCACTCTTTGTTGTGCTACACATTGTTACTCCTCAAAATAACAGTCATGTAATGCTGAAATCTCCTGACATATTCCTAGCAAGTTACTCCCATCTTTCATCCCATCTTTCTGGATTAAATTAAGAAAAGATTTGGCTAAGTATCTTCCTTGCTTCAAATATTTCATAACTGAGTTTGAAAGAAGAGGTTTTCATTCATTTGTGCTCAGTATTTTTAATATTTTGAACCTGCAGTGGAGTGCTGAGTACTGTCAATATAAATTGCTGGTTTATGACATCCCCAGTTTGTTTTATTGTTATCATCTCTGTTAATCTTTGTTTTAGCAGACATCAGGGTAAGAGAAACCAAATGATAAGCATGTAAGACTGCAATACATTTCTCTGTGCAAATCAGTCCCTTTTTGGATGACCCTTTCTGGTCACTAAGGGGATGGACTGAAGGCAACCATACGAATTACTGAAATCAGCTCCCTGCAGGAACCATACATCAGATGTGCAGTACAGCACACTCACTCTACATTTCCTGCAAGCCAAAACCACCATTTCCCTTTGATAAATAGAAGACACCCTTCAACAAGCGTAAGCTACCTTGTGCTAAGCCTTAAATGCCAGAAGCCCCAATTTGTGACAAAAAGAGAGCAAGAGAAATGAACACCGGTAATGGAAGAGATTCTAGAGACAGCTGCAGCAGGACACAGGAGCTACTCCTGCTGCAATCCAGTTGAACTAAGTCTCAACCA
>NW_010420308.1:84796-123166 GCF_000710305.1 Buceros rhinoceros silvestris
AATCCAGTCGAACTAAGTCTCATCCAGTAGCTGATAACACAGCTCCAGGAGAGAACACAAAACATTAGCAGATAGATTTATGTGTGCACCTTAGCAGACTTCATCCAGTTTTCTTTTAGTATGGAGAAGTAGTGTTAAATATCCCTTAATTTGTTTGAACATACTCATAATGCATTTGGCTAAATGCCAAGTGCTACCTGGTTTAAGTAAAAAATTAGTAGAAAAAATAAAGAAAAGACTTGTAAAGACAGGATACAGGTGTCACTTATTGCAGACATATATCTATGACCTGTGGTCAATCCAACCTTAACCTTGCTAAATTCTTGGTTCTGTGACCTGTGTTGCAGAATTCTGTAGTTAAATTTTTTACTATGTGGAAAATTACTTTTTCATTTGAGCTTAAATTTACTGCCTTTACTTTATTCTGTCTCCTCTTACTCTTTTATTACAAATTAATAGGACTGTAAGTTGCAGTCTACTAGAGTGCTATTTATAAACACACAGCAAGCATCACTGCTATCATCAATGATGAGTCATCTATGATTGTCATCTATTATTGATAGTATAATATACAAGCTCAAAAAATTTTCTAGATTCCAAGTGCAACTGGCTTGCAATATTATCATTGTATCTTGCAAATTCACCCACATTTTCATCATTTGGTAGTACAGACATACACCATATGCATCTACTGAGTAGACATAAATACACACATTCTCTTTGACATGTTCTGAAACTACCAACAAAACATAAATTAGGTCTGAGTGTTCTGAACTAATGTAAAAATTTTGATTAAAAAAAATAAGAACAGAGTTATAGATTTAGAAGTATTTTTTCAACAACTTCCCTTTGCTAAGATTTGTGCCTTATACTGAGGTAAGCAATAGATAAATAAAGATATGGGCGATGGTGATGAAAGAGTTATAGAACAACTCATGTGAAAATGCCCTTGCTATCTGCAAAATTATCCAGTCACATTGTTTTACTTTCATTAAACATTACTGGAAAATGTTAAAAAATCAGAGTGGTTGTTATAAGGAATAGCAATTTCTAAACACTCTTTTATGAGGTCTAATGTTGTCCTGAGTATTGTTCACAAACAACAGAGTCTGTATGTTGCAAATACCATTATTAACAGGAAAATAAAAACCAACTTTGAGAAATTGAAATTGGCTATTTATTCCATGTGTAAGCCAATAAATAAATCTGTTTTCAAAGATAAAATCAACAAAAAGCCTATCAGCAAGCTGCCTTGAAGCTTGCCTTGAAGACATCAAAACTGCAGCTGCAGTTGCAGTTATTGCTTGATTCTTTGCTCTTCAGGAACATGTTGCTTCACAGTAACACGTGACAAGTAGCTACAGTGTCTCAAATACCTTAAATCCCTCAAGACTTTAAAATTCCTGCGTGCTGGGTGAGGAAACATTCCTAAAATTTTACTGGTGCTTTAGGTAGACCCAGCAGACACAGATGTAATGTTGCTGCTACAGTATTTGGTTCAGTCAACAGGCCAGAAAGATGCACCCCCATGAACACAGAAATTGTTTAAACAGCAATACCTTTGTTTCTTAAAACAGGAATAGGAAGAAAATTAATGAGAGTCACTCATTGCTTTATGCTTTCACCACTATTTTATGAAAAGACAACTACATTTGGGGTAAAAGAGTGATATAAACATATAATAAAATGTGGTAATATTTAATTTTATAAACTCACAGCAATGCTAGTAAGAAATAAACCGACCAGTGTTTCAGAAATCTGTTTTGTAGAAATGATGTGCTGGCTTATGAGCATGAGAAGTAAATTATAATCTGATGATGTTCTATGGCTCCTGTCAAGTAATTTCATTACCACTGAGATAAGATTTCACTAAAGCATTGTCTTTGTTAGACTTGAGATTCATAAATTACTAATAGTGTTTTTTCTTTATTTAAAGTAGAGGATGTTTGAATAATAGATATTACTAATACAGACATTAAGTTCTAACATTATAAAAGCCAATCTTAGCACTATTTTATCCTTTACTTTTACCTCACCACATACTCCAGCATGTGTCAGTACACACTACAGCTTATGATGTGACCCCCCCATAAAACCTAGATCTTATGAAATCCATGTGAATATAACAACAGACAAAATCCCCTTTTACCTTCCATTGTGTTTTGGTGACAATTAACTGCTGAAATCAAAGTACATTTCTGATTCTTTTGTGTCCTTCTTGGACTAAAAGCAATAAAAGTAGGAGCCAAGGAGGGTGAAGCATCACAGCTCAGGACATCTAAGAGTTTGCTAACATCCAAAGGGCACGTTGCTCCTAGCTTCCTAGTCCTACACCTCCCTGGTGATAGCTCGGCACTCATCAGGCCCCTATGTAAGCTGTAGTGGTCTATAAAAGCTGCAAAAAATACAAACATGTATTCAGTGATTTTTGTTTTGGTTTGGTTTATTTTGTATTGCTTTGGCAAGTGGGAGAGATGTTTCTGAATTACTTTCCAGGGCCAGAACCAGAGCCAGCACAGAGGAGCCATGGAAGGACGCAGGTGCTAGCAGAAAGAGCTAGAAGGGAAGGATTGAGACACCCGTGAGTCTCAGTGCCTTTCAGAAGTTTTTCTGTGTTGTCATGTAATCCACACAGCCTGCTACCCATGTGTTACACAGGCTCGATTTACTCACACAAGACTCCATAGCTAAGACATGCCATCCCTCACATGCACAAAACAGCAAGCCAGTCTATGGGTGTTGGCTCTGAAAATTCTGGGTGGTGAAGAGCTATACCCTGTAATTCATAACTTCTTCCACCCTCTGAACATCATGTCTAAGACAGCAGTGTTTACAGAGGAAGGGAATATCATTTAGTCTATCAAATTATGTAGTTGAGAGTAACCCAACAAGCTTTTAGCTCTGCAAATCTAACCTCACTCCTGAAACAAAACAGCCAACTTCCACCTGAGGGCAGCTTGGGCACAACTCTTCTGGCTTCAACCTAGTTACATCACTCAATTACTCGGAGACAGAGTTAAGCTCAGGAGATGTAAGCACCGTGCAGGAGAGGATACTGGGGAGAGAGCAATAAAGTTGTCACCCCCTGTGGGATAAAGAGGTAATTGTCACCTTTGGAACAGTGAGAGGAGAACAGAAGGCAGAGGGTGATGAAAAATGTAATGCTCCATAAAATCATCAATGCCTCTGAGTCCATGATTTTATATCCTTAGACAGCTGTGGATAAAATGTTTCTAGAACATTTATCAAAGCAGACCCAGTGGCTGCTGCTTTTCAAGCCTTGAGACTATTTTCCGAAAAGGTGTTTCTGTCAAAATTTTCAAGATTGAAGATTTAAATGTGAAATATTTTATGATTCAAAGGTATTTCTTTTCCCTCACTGTTTTCTCTCATGACATTTTCTAAAAGATTTTGGTAACTGAACGCTGGTGTCTGGAGAGCAGCAGTAGCAGAGCAGCTCAAAGAGCAGGTGTGAAGCACAGCTGAAAATCTGGTCTTGGCTAACATTTTCTGAATGAAGCAATACCACCGTTCTCATCTAAACAGATTCTTGTGTTCTAGCTATGACAGAGCAGGCATAAAACAGCAGGACAAAAATGAACATGCTTACTTCTAAGCATTAAATATCTGTCTGCACCACAGGAAAAATGCTTGAAAAATATACTAGCGAATGAGTAATTTTCCCAAACATGAAAACATGGGCTTTGGAGAAAGAAAATGGGCAAGAAGGAAGATAAATCGATGGAACGGAAGTGGCCAGAAAAAAAAAAAATCTAGTAATCATGACAGTGATGGAAAAGAAGAATGAAGAACTGGCACTCATCGAATGTCCTAATATTGGAACTATCAGGCATTCATTGAAACTATTAGGGCACTAGTCCAAACCAGGAAAAACGGTGATGTTTTTCATGTTGTCCCTTCGCAGAGCAGGTAGTGAACTTCTGAAACTGAGTTATAAAACTTATTTGTTTTGTTTAGAAACAGAGGACTGGGAGGTGAACCAGTCTACTGACCTCATGGGGCATTTCATATATTCTTATGTATCTTCTTCTGTGAATTCTTGGTAGACAGAAAGGTAAGTGGAAAACCAGCTTTATCTCAGAGTTCAGGAAACACTAACGATTTTTTAAATAGGTTACAGAACCTGCTTCAAAGCGAGAGAAGTACAAGGTAAGCACTTGTACAGGTTCACATCAGAGGCCATTTGGAAATAACGAACACAAGAGTGAGACATATAAAAGGAATTTTTTTTTCCCCCAGGGAAAAAACTCTTCTACACAAAATTATCCAGGAATTCTAACTAAAAAGATGGGCTTGGTGCCTAACATTTGCCAAGATAAGATCTCTGTTAACCACAGATTAATAGAGTTTCTAGAAATTAAACAAAGAAACAAACAAACAAACCAAAAAAAACCCACCCAAACCTGGTTCCTTTAATATGAACCATGTTGAATTACAAGCATTTCCCAAAACCAAGTTTCTTCACAAAAACGGCTATACTGTGCATCTCCTAACAGCATGATAGGAATGACAGAGTTGTATTCCACAGCTGGGCTGGAAGGAATGGCAAGTGAAGACCGGCACCTCAAGTCTCAAATCTTGGGAACAGGTGAACAAATATAATGACATCGTTACATGCCTATCATTCCTGTACATCCTGAATACAGGATTATGGGAAAATACAAAGTACTGTAAGCCTCACCAACATAATTTCATCATGCTGCCATTTAACTCCCTTCTAAATAGTTCAAATTCATTCAGTCTCTTCTTCAGAGGAGAGAGGATTTTTTTCCTTTTTTTTTTTTTTTTTTCCCATCTCCACTCTCTAAGACTCATTTTCCAATTTTCTGGTTGATTTCCTGAGGAACACTATCCCCAACTGAAACACAGCTGCTCTTGCTGTGGAGAGGGGTGCTTCTATTTCTAACTGATATTTTGCTACCTGAACTTCACCATATTTTGGGCAGAAGTTGATCTCTTTTTTTCAGGGAAGTGCAGGAATCAGATGAGGAATGGACAGAATTTCTTTGGATGAAATTTCTTCCCTCCACCTCAGCAGTATCCTATGTCATCAATTGTGGTTGCATAAAAGTGTGCTGTTGCCAGCACGAGGACATGAGATAAGCCCAGACTAAGATGTTCCATTAGATTAGCATCCAGATGTATACCCACAATTTTACACAGCTATGCTGGAATGAGACAGCACAATCATAGCATTTTTTTTTTCAGCACAGCAAGAAACAGTATGATTTGCAAACATCTGAGCACTCTGTGTTATGCACAGAAGCAAGTCTAAAGGAATAGTGTTCATGACAAGGTATCAGCAATTCATAAGCAGGTAAAGGTGGGAAAAAAAGGAAATTATGAAATTATGCCTCAACCAGTACTGCCCTTGCTGGCCATTGCAGGTGAAGAAAGAAGAAGCCTTTATGCTTTGTCACTCGTTAATGTGCTTTTACACATTCAGTAGGCTTATGGCTAGCACAAGGCAAAGCAGTTAGATGCTCTTTTTTTACCATTCTTTCTACCCATGTCATTTTTATCCAGTGATAAAGTTTTTCTGCTAGATGTGAGCCACGTCTTCCAGTGCCCATGTAAGCTCTTTGTTGGCTGCCTAAAATATGGTCATCATCAGTGGTCTCAGATTTAAAAGCATGACACAAAAGAAATTAAAATTAAATATATATACTTGACAAAGTTTTGCGCAAGTTTCTCTGAATACTTTGGAAACAAAATGTCAGGCACTGGAACAATTTGCAATAAAGGCTTTCAAGTCTGGCAATATATGTAACCAAGTGCTGACGACTAATATTTGCCAGTTTCCTGAAGCACGAGTAAAATAATTCCTTTACTCTTGACTCAGTCTCTCTCAGACATGTGTAAAAACATTGACGTAAACAACCTGTCTTTCCAGAGAAGAGGAAACAGTCTGAAGCACTGGTACTAGAAACTCAAGCCATTTTCAGAGTGTATTAAAAAATAAATATCAACTGCTGAGGTGACGTTTAAAACTGTTCTTTTGAGATTGAGTCCCTGATGAATTCAGTTTCTAGCTCTGTGTCTCTGTAGAGACATCATAACAGCACATCGTATTCCACCACCAAAGTTTTTTCATTGCTTTTGTACGAATGAGTCAGAAAAGGTGGCATAAAGACTTCTAAGGACACCACATTAAGCAGCAGTGCCATCTCTTCAACAGTGCAATTTCAGATCATGTTCTGAAGTAATTTCTTCCATTTGCTTTAAACTACATTAATCCCAGCAGAAAGTACAACCGCACAAGCTGTGTTTCATTTGCTCTGATAATGACCCGTAAGACTGCAGGAGCCACTACCTCCTCTCCACACACGTCTTCCTGCCCACATGGGCTGGATGCAGGAAATTCCGTTGTTTACTACGTTCTTCCCAATGAGCAGCCAGCCTGTGTTGTGAGCAAGGTCTGTGCATCCAAATTAGAGCACACTGGCATTATTCACATGCAAGTGCTGAGCACAGTATCTTCAGACTATTATCATTCTAAGTGAGCAACTTCAATTCAAAACTGCCTTAATGACAAAGGAAAACAAAACAAAACAAAAAGGCACAGGCAGCTTTACAAATGCTTTTCAAAGTATGAATACCTGTCAGTCTTGGATGATTCTTGCTACTGGCTAGAGAAAAGGCCATGATAAGAGACTCATTCCCGGTGTTACATGGCTACTCTTCATCTGAAAATTCCCCTTCAGGCAGAAATGTGAGCTGATGACGATCAGAAAAGAGTATTTGGAATCAGCTAAAAGGTTGATTTTTTTGCCCTTTTTTTTTTTTAATTGAACGGACATCCATGCCTAGAACACAAACACTGATTTTCCCTCTTTACTCAGTACAAGCTCTTACACAGAAACTCAACCCCTTTTATTCAATATTCATGAAATGTTTCCAGTGATTAGAGGATTTTAAACCTTTCTTTGGGAAATCAATTAAGGCAGCTCCAGGCACACAGGGACTGTCCAGGACATTAACTTTCTAATATGTATTTCCCAGTGACAGTCATTGAAATGAGCCTGTTTTCCATTTCAGAATGGAACAACAGTAATCTTTGTTCATCTAAATTTAAAACAAGCTTCTATGAGCCTTTTATTTTAGCGCAGTTGCAGTTTTGGCTTTGACAGCCGTCAGAATTACTATGACATTTAATATGGCTATTTCTGTAATGCTAAACAGTCGACGCCAAACTATTTCTAATCCCAGGACTCTTAGAATTACTTCTTTTAAAAATTTCAGATTTTGTCTACATGGCTTTCCGTATCAGAAAGCACTCTTGAAGACGGTTATGTTTGATGATAATGAAGTAGATATTTTATCCTCTTCCGCTACTTTAACACTGCATCGCTCTAGGTGATGCTTTTATCAGCATCAAATTTTGACCAAAAGCTGCAGAGAGGAGCATTAGTGTTGCTGAGCACAGAGATTTGAACAGGCCTGGCAGTGGCAGGAAGGAGATCTAACCCACAAATTCATAATAAAATCAAATTCAGCTATTTTCATTGTTTATTTTAATCCTTTAGGCTGTTCTAACCTGTGCCAACATCCTGCAGAGAATCAGTGAGACATAATTAGCAAACTTCTTAAACTTTAAATATTCTCTATTTATATCCTTGTAGCAGTTTTACTGAGAAAAGACAACAGTCTCCATGATGCTCAAAAAACAGTCAGATCCAAAGATGTTGGAAGGGGCTCAGTTCAGTTTCTGAGTTGTGAGTGGTAAGTGTCATCTACCATTAGATCCTACACAGCACAGCAGCTTTCCAGCTGGCATGTATCAGAGCTCTGCGAGGTGTAGCACTCTTCAGACTCCATAAAGCAATGCTTAAAGTAATGGTGCTACTTTGGGATCACTTTTCCAACATTTTCAGAACTACAGTTAAGGCTTACAGATATTTAAACATCCTCCCACTGTGATGGCTGCTTTTAAAAACATTTCTGAAATACACTGTTGTTTCAAATACATTCTCTGTCTAAAATAAATTTGAAATCAATGTCACGCTAAAAATTTGAAACATATCTAGAATGCACACTCACTTAAACAGTGTATTTTTTAAAAAAAGATATTATATGTAAATTCTTCAAGATTCCCTACAGACATGATGGTGGAGATGAAAAGAAGGCAACAGATAATATTTCACAATACCTAATTTACAGAAATAAGAAGAAACACAAGTTATTAGTAAAGCGAGTCCTCTTTTTGTTTTCCTTCAAACTCAAAGCAGTGTTGAGCAATTGATGACATGAAATAGCTACGGGCTATACACCTCTATTGTGCGCCCGCTCCCCTCCCTTCCCCCCGCCCCCCCCCAACATTCTCATGCCACACATGGTATCTGTACCATGTCATGCAGATTAATTCAGATGCATTCGGGAAAGTGAACACAGGTTAGTCTACATAGGAAAACATGGTCAGTTTGAGTCTGGAAGTACAGTCAGATTCCCAGGCTACCAAGCTTGGGCTAGTGAATCCTCGTACAAACTAAAGTGCTTCCAGACAAAAAAAAAAAAAAAAATAAAAAAAATTGCTGCATTATTTGAGGTACTGTTCTCAGTTCTAGCTTCAAGCGGAGCACAGGCAGAATCAGAGTCAATAAATTTGGAACCGGAAGGGAATTATCACCCATCAATGCATTGGCAATGGCTGTACTCATATCTAAGCCTTTTCTTGGAGTTATAAAACTCTACACAGGGAGCTTTTCACTTCCATCATTCCCACCAGAAGACGGCTTCTGAACCTGAATCTTCTGGTCAAGCTCTTCTCTAGCTTTCAGGCCTCTCTTATTCTTGGCCCTATACTTTTATGATTTGGACTAAACAGCTTTTCCTCCTATGTTTTTTTGGCTGATATTTTTGTAGAGAACAAGTAGTTCTCCTCTCAGCATACTAGGTATTGTCTGAGCCACTACAGAGGGAGTTAAAAAACCAGCTGAGTTAACATTCCACCACCAAAAATTGCTATCATATAGGAGGTAGACTTTTACCTTCCCGGTCTGAAATGTCTCTCTCATGCACAAAGTGTATAGGGGATTTCATGTTCCAGAATGGAGTCAGGGATTGAATTTCAACTTCCTGAAAGAGACTGGGGAGGAACCATTCTGGGCTGCTGCTGTCTGAACCTTGGACACCTACATTCTGTAGAAATGTCTCTGGTATGTCTAAAGCAGACTGTTGTCTCGGTGCATACCCTTGCAATTTTTACTTTTATTAACTCCAGTTTTTCTTTCTGGAACCCTCAATATGCTTTCGCTCATCCTACGTGGTATTTTGATTGTTCTCTATCTTAAGAGTGCTTTTCAAATGCATGTTTTCAACAAGTTGCATGAGTAACACTGTTACTTCTAGCATGAGGCATAAATGAACATATTCAGTAATATAATCACTGGTGTCTTGGAGAATTAGAAAAGTACCCTCTCCAAGATCGCTCAGTCCAGCCTGGGGCCACCTCTCTTACAACTATATTCTAGCTGCCTTTTTTACTCATTTTTCCTGTGACCCTGCATTAAGTGACTACGTGAAACCCAGACAGATATATTCTGCTGCATTTCCCATGCACTCAGACAGGTTTGCCGTGATGCAGAGCTGACTACATATTTGGCATAGTCCGAAGAACAGAGACCCTGAACCTCTAGACTTGGGTTTGATTTAGCATGTTTTACTAACATCTAGTTTAAATTATGTCTGCATATGGGGATTACTAATTAAGTTGTGTAGTGAAAGTTTGTATCTCCTCACTTGCCTACTGAGGGATTAAAGCTGCTCTCTGATAATTTGGCAGAGTAACATAATGCAGTTATTTAATGCTTAAGAGACTTTGAAATTGGTATATCTTTTACTTTTACTTGGTTGCAAAAGAAAGCGGAAAAAAATTTAAAAGAAGTACAAAAATGCTGAAAACAGGGAAAAAAAGGCCCAGAATTTTCTCACATGGAATAACAAAATCAATTTTAAGATTGAAAAAATTTTTTTCAAAGGAAAATGTTTTCTTTTGAAAGTGTAAAAACATTTTCTACATTTGTTGAAATCTTGAAATATTAAGATATTTAAATTTTGGAAAATTAAATATTTGTGTGTGTATCAGAAGACTGATGTTGGCAGAGTATCACTCAAAAGAACAGATAATTTTTGATTGACTGGTAACTGCACTCTTCAGAGAATAATATATACAAATGTACACTAATTTCCCTAAAGTATTCAGAAAGCACTGCACTCATTTCTATACAAGGTGAGGTTTCCTTTCTTCAAGATTAATGTCTCAACAGGAGTACACCCCTGCATCTTTCTGAGCTGGGCTGAATTGCTGTTAGAGCCCCAGCAGTGTACTCTAGCAACTGCGCAAGCCGATGCGGGTGCAAATCTGCTGGGACCACTGCTGGGGGCACTTCAGCTGGAGCTGAAGGAAGTTCAGAAGTTCTGTTCTGCAGAGGATGCTGAACTGGTTTTAAAGTAATATCTTTGAAGGGAAGTCCAGTGGCCCAGCCATTGCTTTGCCCATTTTTCTGTTCGCAACGGGAGAGAAGGTTGCCTCATACTCAAAAGCCTCCTGGGTGGTTATCTTATCTGCTTGAGAAATCAGACCTTCAAGGTCTAGGAAGCACTACACTTGGAAGAGACCTCACTGGCAAACAAAGAGACCATTGTTTAAAGATTTAGTATTCTTCATTTTCCTACAAAAGGTCCAACACTACGAGTTGAAAATGAGTGCAATGAGTTGAAGCTCATGCTGACACCTCTGTAATTAAAGCGTTCTCACATCAGGCACTTGGCTTCTTGGAGAGGAGTACATGAAGGAAGACAGCAATAATATCTCAGCAGCCTGAAGGAAGACAAATGACAGATTCCGTTATTTCCTCTAGCTATCTCCAGCATCGTAACCTTTTTCATTATCTTGGTCAACACGGTCACACTGAATTGAATGGCACTAAATTTCTTTTTAACACTTTGACAAACTGCACTGTTCTGTACAATAGCAGCAAATCTTGTATTCACAGCTGCCCTTAAAAATCAGCTACTTCTATTTTTAAACTAGTTGTCATCAGTCATCAATATCTAATTGGCCAAGTGTATGGCATTCCTACAGTGCATTGAATGTCCCAAAATAACTAATGAGAAGCTTTTTATTTTATCTGTCTCAAATGAAAGTGGTATTAGAATAAGAAAGTATTTCCTTCTCTGCCACTGGCATTCAATGAATATTTATGATGTTTTTCTCTATATTGCAGTGATATGAAAATGTTGAATTCCAGCTAGAACGAGGATACAGCACTTAAAAGGAGATTCTACTCTCTTTCTATCACTCATAAAAGAAATTAATAATTGCAAAACAGCTAACACAAACAATTGCTTCTCAAATTAGATCACATTTTAACTTCATATTCTAAGCTGGAAAAGGAATCTCTTAATTTGTAGCAACAACTATCTTTAAAAACACTAATAACATGAACCCATTTATTAAATGTTTGTAAAGCTATTTTATGCACAGTACTAATGCTGACTTATCAAAGTGTACGTAATTAATGGGCAACTGGAAAAGGAATCTCTTAATTTGTAGCAACAACTATCTTTAAAAACACTAATAACATGAACCCATTTATTAAATGTTTGTAAAGCTATTTTATGCACAGTACTAATGCTGACTTATCAAAGTGTACGTAATTAATGGGCAAGAAAGCAATCACCGCAATAATGGAAATCTTATTAGCATATAAATTGTCTTGTTTTCAAAAGCTTAGAATACCCATATAAGGAAGATATCACTTATCACAAGTTTTCTGAAGCTGTTAAACCAAGTCACCTTCCCTGGAAGAGCATATTGCTGTGTCTTGTGGCAACAGGACCTTGTAGGTCCTAACTTGTAGGAAATGATGAGGAAGTTTCAGTGAGGATCTGGGTACCAGGTGGTACTGTTAGGCTATGTTACTGTCCAAGTTATACAGAGGAATTTATGCAACACCATTTTCCAACCCTATTTCTCTCTCTTCTATTACTAGCCATCAGATAACGTGCATTGGTAACCCCTGGAGACAGAGAAGGCTTTATCTATCCGGCTCTTTTTTTTTTTTTTTCTCATCAGAAATCTTCCCTCTGCAATGTGGCAGGAGGACTATACAGGAATGGAAGAGGTGAGACGTTTGCTGCCGAGAATGTGACTTTTTTGACTCAATGTATGCAGGAAAAGGAATTTTACTTACTAAACCCAGACAACACTTTCTGTGGCTTGAAGCCAGGAACAATTTGCAGTGCTCTCAGATTTGGGTGAGCACAGTCTGTCCTGCAGACAAAGACACAATGTTCACACTCTTGTCAGGGTATGCTCATGCTCTTCCATTTTAAAGACTGAACTTTGTATTGCTCCCTATATAGGGATGTATATGCATGTAAGGAGTAGTGGGTCCAGTGATAAAATTGGTCCTAGTTGCAAACCTTTTTATATCTAACCCCCAAGACACTATCAATACCCCACTTTAAAGCAACATCTGGGGAGAAAATTCATGTCTCCAGTTGTTCTAATCTGTGTTTGTTCAACAGTACCATAGAAAATACCTGACGCCTTCTACTGACATCAGTGAAGTCTAATTAATACAAATTTCTGTCTCACAATAGCAGTCATCTTTTCTTTTTTTGTCAAAATTTGACCAAATTATGTCTATTTTTTACCCAGAACATGCACTACTTTATTAATAAGTCCATAGTTCAGTCTAAACATAAGATTTAGTCCTAGAGGTCAAGCCACTACTCACTCTACCAAGATTTCACTCATGAAAGTATTCATGTGAAAAATAATGGACTAAATCATATCTCAGCAAGAGAAACTTTCTTACTAACTGCTCTCAGTGAGAAGGATGGGTCTTTTTATTTTGTATGTGGACTATCATAAGTCATTATAAACTTTTTGTCCAAACAAAACGCATTCTGCATGGGACCACATATTCCCACTGAAGTTAAAGCAGAAGCTAGCTGCTGTCTTTATTCAACAGTGTTTAATTTACACAATTTACACATGCAATAGAGCACTATGACAGCTCTTTATTTCCTCCTGAGTGAAAATGATGGTCAGGTGAATTTAAAATATTACCACTTCTAAAATGTGTAAGATACAGTGTATATAAAAATCTGTATGTCACACAGCACAAATATACTGAATATTACTTACAGGTGAGGAATAGGGAAATGGCAGACAAAGTATTCTTTGTCTTGATTGTTTCTATTTAATAAGATAATTGTAAATTCCATGTTATGATGGTCTACTAGTCCAGCACATAAAAAAATATCTAGCAACTACTATGCTCCTATTACAGCATTTTCCTCTAAAATTTTCTTTTTATCAGAGCCAGTTTCCTAAAAGAGTACCTCCAATTATAGCTTGAGATGAACACCTTTACTTCTAAATTTATCTAAGGAACCCATGGTAGGAAAAGCAAGTATATGTCAAATGCACAACCTCCTATTGGAGTTTTATTTTATAATTTTGTGTACATCAAATGGTAGAAACCTCTTGCTCCTGATTCTCTTCTTCCCAATAGATATTAGTTATAATAAAATTGTACTTTTTTTTTCTATGTGTGTTAAGTCAAATCAAGATTGTTTGGTCACTGTATGCAGTCAAACAAATTTGGCATATCTCAGAATGGTGCTAACTGGGGGGACGTGTTATCGTTCCACAGCTTGAGCCCACCCTGAAATGAAACAAGGATGCTGCTGTAGGAAGCCCTTCACAACTCTTTAGCCATTTTGCTTCTTTCCTATTACTTTTCTCTCTTTCCCAGAGATGAAGAGAAAATCAACTGAACAAAAATACTGTAGCTCAACGTTTAAAATAATCAGCAGATTTCCCAAAACCAAGGTACTTTTGACAGAGCTAAAAACTTAGGATGAGTTCTCCTTTTTCCATTTCACCCACAACTACTGCAGAACTTCAGCAAGCATCAGATCCAGGTAAAACGTTCAAGTTTTGTCAAATTTGGCTGCTCGCTTCGATGTGCAACAAATGCAAGAAATGTTTATCATGCAGAGGCACTGCACAAAACACCATTCATTAAAAAGAAAGATCAGGCAGATAGTTGTTATAAGAATACACATTCAAATTGGCTGCTGGCTACACTGCTAACACGCTCCAGAACACTTTGAGCTGGTTCTTGTCTCTGACCTTCAAAACCAAGCCGTCTCACCACGCAACAAGTAATTTGTCAGGGCCTATCACAGAACATCTCTTCAGGCAGTTGGAAATGGTACCCAACCCACAGCAGGCTTGAGGCGAGTGCTGCTTCCACAGACAGCATGATCCATCAGGATTCACATATGCCAGGCAAGACTACTGCTGCTGGGCTACTCCTGCACTGAGAAACAACCTTGTGAGTGGCGAGGGAGCAGTTACTTTCAGATTCTCAGTTCCCACCAGTGCTCAGTTTACTGTCCAGCATAGCAGGCTTGCTGATATCACAAAAGTGAAAACAAAACAGCAAGTCAAAACGTGGGGAGAGCTGAAGAGTAGAAGAACACAAAGAAAGAAGAAACGTGAGACAGTGGTTTTTAAAAATGAATCATCTTCCCTTCTTTCATATCCTGGGTGGCTAATCTAAGAGAATTATGACCCCTTCTGCTGCAGCAAACATTACCATCTGGTTTCTAGCAGGTTTTATTTTTCTTATCTTCACCTTTTTTAGGAGTATGGGGACGTACAGCCTTTGAAAAACTGATGATTTGCAACTTACGTAATCTTTAAACTTACACTTAACCTTTGCTCTACAGTAAAATCAGGTCAGGTTTTGTTTTTCAAATAGATTGTAAAAGCAGTATTTGTCAACAACTTCTGAGAAGCAGCATTAAATACATAGCTTTCCTACGTAACTAGTAGGAATGTGCTTCCATGTTTCCCCTCTTACTTTATAATAACTCATGATAACCTATTTTTGGGTCTGGAGGGTTTTAAAAAAATGGTTTCCACTTCACCTAGACATCAAATAAAAAATAACTTACACTTTCTTTTTGCTGACACAAGTACAACATAAAAATGCCAACAATAGCATTGTCAGTAGTTTGGGGGATAATTTTGACACATTCAAGTTTTGAAGAATATTTTGTATTTTAATGTTAAATGTCTGCAATCAGTGAGTACAAACGCATGCTAATTACTGCACATTTTAGAAGTACTATCTGGCCAGGGAGGATGCCAGCTCTTCCCACCTGTATCAGTACTGCTGTCCTACAGGTTACAATTACAAGATGGAGCTGACAAAACATGCAGACTTCAGGAATCTGGACATCAAAATAGCCAGTCTTCACAACAAAATAAGAGAGATCAAAACAAACTAATGTGCATAGTAGAGGCAATGAGGAAAAATCATAAGGAGAAGCAAAAGTGCCTGTGTCTGTCTGGAGTAAGATTTGGAATAGATTTCAAGAGAACTCCCAGCACTCACAAACACTGTGACTGCGGAAAGATGTGAATTAATGAGGGGAAATTCAGAAAGCCTCCACACAAAAGCAGCTTTTGCCAACATCATGCATGTCAAATACTATTTCCCCTCTCAGATCCAGCCTTTAAATCAATGGCCCGCTCACCGCCACATAACTTGTTAACATACCCGTTGGTAGAGGAATTTAAATCAAATTAAGTACATAGGGATTAATTTCCTGAGAAGGATTAAGATCTTTGCATCTATACAGAAGGGTTGAATAACAAGTGAAAAGAGATATTGCCACAAATATTTGAAGGAGGCAATCAGCAAAGTAGAAAGCTTTTTCATTTAGGCACTGCAAAGGCAGTTAAAGAAGAACTATAGCAGAAGAAGCAGACTAGATCTACATTACAAAGAAGGCTAAGAGCGAGAAACATGTATTTAATAAAGACTTCAAGCTTTGGTCATGTCCACCAGGATTCTGTGGCAAGCATAGAAATAAGAGCAAAAGACAGCGCCATCTTGGAAGGGAAGAGAGGTGGTGGGAAAGAGCAAATTACACATGCAGGGCTTCAAGGCTGTGCACCACAGCACCTGCATTGTCAGGCTGCAAAGCAAACCACACACATTTAATTAATTACAATCAGTGTTTAAGTCAAACAGATAGTGTAGTCTGAATTATAAATGTAAACTGTGCCTTATTTTTGGGTGCCAATTAACAAATCTTAAAGGCACATGAACATAAAGTTGTATTTTCCTAAAAGGTTGTGGCTATTGCAAGTAATTTTTATCATCATTGTAACCGCAAGACAATCGAGCAGCAGTAACATAATCTTGTGAATGTAATTGTGCTTAAATATTTCACCAAACTGAGTTAATTCTTGTTTCAATGGAGAAAATAATTTCACTTTGGCAGAGAAAGATAGCCATCCCTCTTTTACCTTCCTAAAATCTCATTAGACCATGAGGGAATTGCTGTGTTTCACAATTTTTCTCTTCCTGTATGAGATCCAGTGCTGAATGAGATTACACTCACAGGGCATTTGGAGCAGGTTCTTTCCTGGCCACTCTCTCCTCTGTACTGCCAGGCATTACTGAGCATCGAGGAAAGTAGTCTGAGATGTAGTTGGTATGAAAGACACAAGAGAAAATAAGGTTGCTGTGTTGTATTGGGATTGCATCACATATAGCTGCGTTTTGCCACTATCTGAGAGGAGTCCATGGTTTATGTCTTTTAAAAAGAATTTGCAGACCTCAAATAATAAAGCCAACCTAACACTGAAGTTACTATTGTAATTTTATTATCCCCATTTGATACTCCTGTTTATAACTTAAGATCATAAAATACACACAGTCTGAAAAAGCCTAACACATTGTATCTCTGCCAGCATTGAGGTTCGGGTTGTATGTAGGACTGCCTCACATGTCGCTCAGAGAAGCAGAAAGCATGTCACAAACTAGATTTTCAGCCATGACAAGCCCCTGGGCTGTGGCATGCCTTTATTGAAAAGCCTAAGTCTGACATGCCTTTAATTTCACTGAGATGCACATTAAAAATTGTATAATGCACTTTGTATAACAAGTTTATTCACTCTTACTGTTAGCATTTGGGATATTGTAAAACAGTTCCACAAAGAGAGGTTACTAAACGTTAACTCTATATGGGAAATGTTTCTTTTACTTGCACATAACCCACCCTGAAAAATAAGAAACATGCTCTTTTTAAGACAGTCCTTCACCAGCCCGTTTGGACTACACGTGCTTAATATTCAATGTGCTCTTAAGCACTTCACTTAATCAGAGCCTAAGAGAAAGACCACTATGAACACTTTGAAAGTCTCAGGGAAAATATTTTTCAGAAATACAAAATGAAATACAGCTATTCTGCCCCTGATATTTTTAAGTATCTGTCTTAAGAAGTAGAGAAAGAATATTCCACAGTTTTAAAACATTTGGTTACACATTATATGTTCACTTGATTTACAGTGGAGAAATATGCAATTTGGCATTTATAGATAGGCAATAGTTACGATCTTCCATGTTTATTTTATAAATTTTATGGAGCTCTTTCTAATACCACTCTTTTTTTATCACTCATCGAGTGAGCCTTTGACTAATTTACCAGTTAATAACCTGAACAGCTAAGGCAGATAATATGATTATCAGGATATAAATAAAGTCCATCATCCACTTTCTTGTGGAAATACTCTATAGATGTATTTCAATCAGAAATACAATACATGTATGCTTATGTTTAAAAACATATTAAATAATAAGTGGCACAAGAAAATCAATAATGTAGGTGCTTAGCTGCATCTTGACTTGCCTGAGCATTTTTAACAGCTGACATTTACTCACTGATGCACCATACACATATAGAAATCTAAAATGCCCAGATCTTAAAAACCCCAAATGCCCAAATATAAAAACCAGATCTGAAAAGAAATAACTGGTGAGGTAGTTACAACATTTTCTTCCTTTCTTCCTTCCATGCATATGCTAGTTGTAACAGCTATACAAATTTACCAGCCCACTGACTCAAGTGCCACAACTTTGTTTTTAAGGGAAAGAATGCTTAATATTCACAATCCATATCACTAATCCGAATGTTTGCTGAACCACATCTACAGGGGTTTCTGCTCCCTCTGCTACAGCTTTTCCTACAGCCCAGAAGCAGCTGGGATGCATATTCTAAGTGCTCAAGACCGGGTTTCCTCCCTCCCGGGTTAGTGGTTGCCTCAGATTGGAGAAACAGCCCTTGCTGTGTCCCTTGGGTCTTAACAGCTGTGTTTTGGAAAACAGACCTAAGCACTGAAAAAAATTAATTTGCTCTACCACACTGCTAGGGAATACCCACTCAAGGATGTCTTTCTGTTCTTAAAGAAGGTCTTTCACCTTACTGTCTGCAAGGGGGAAAACCTGACATTAAAATGCACAGATCTGAAACATTGGGCTGAAAATTGAGCTGAAAACTGAACATTGAATCTTTTCTAGAACACCAATTGTGGCCCTTTGACTTCTATAAAATAACCTGCATCTTCAACATGGAAACTAACAGAAAATATCATCTAGATACAAAGAGATCCAAATTTCCACAGCACCACAGCTTTTCCATTCAAAGAACAGCCTACAGGATAAATCCCATTAAAATGAGTAGCTTTAAAATCACACAAAAATACACCAATCAATAAACAACTTCAGAGTTTACAATGGAAGGGTCCTTGCAATGGCTTTGTGGTGCTGCTGAGGTCTACTCACAACAATCAGTATGTTACCCAGTATTTAATGCTGTGGTGGTTTGTTTTGCAGTCACCCAAAGGGACCATCAAACAATTATTCCTCAGCTGGTCACGTAGCTTGACTGATTTACTTCCAGATGCAATTTAACCAATCTATGTGTTCTTACCTGAGACAATTTATATTTTTAATCCCCTACCAAATTTTGTGATGTCATAATTGCTTTTTAAAACTTTTGCCTTGCTTCTATATCAATAAAACTGTCACAATGGAGAAGAAATTGTGTAGCCAGACACAAGGGAAACATTTTCATTAAAAGAAAAAAGGATATTAACAGAAAAGATTGATATTTTGGGTCTCAAATGCCTAACTTCAGGATCATTCATTTCAAAAGCACCAATAACAAAATTTCTGAGATGTGACTGAGATCTTAGATAACTCAAGAAAGTCTAACACTTCCGATTAGAAAATATCATTGCAGCCTCTTTTGGAGATGCTCACATGCTTCTCCGTTATGCTACAAACATCTGAGTTCAGCAGAACAAGAACCTCCAGGCTACAGAAGTTTACCTCTGTCTCACAGAATTCACATTCAGCTGAGACATGCACTTCTAATGACTGTAACTTCTCCGCTTCCTAACTCCTCAAGAACATTTTGACTCCTAAAGAACATTTTAAGCAAAGTAGCTCAGTGTGAAAGTGCTGAGGCTGTAACCCCACAGTCACCAGGTAGATGCAGCAGCATCACCACCACAGTGCATCAGAACACAAGCCAAGCAGTGGCAGGCAGGACTAAAAAGCCAGGTGAAGCCAAACCTTCAGTTCCTGAGACTCCACAAAAGATTCAACCAACTATTTCCTCCACTGAGTGGAGCAGGACCTTGTTCTTCATCACCACGCGTGACTGAGGGAGTGAGGGAAAATTGCCAGGCTCTCTGATGCTATCTCTCACTCTTGGAACAACATTTGTTGCAGTCTCTTGCTGTGTTTTTTAGCTCTGTATATTTTGTAGCACTCATAATGGTGGCTGCTTACGCAAAACATCGTTCTAATTACACGATCAAACACAACTAAACCTCTGTCTAATTCAGCAGCTAGAATGAATGAGGCAGAATTGAAATTGTACAGGCAGACGAATTTCACCAGAAGTTTTTGAGGCAAATTTACAAGGTAGAAAAGGTGTAGAATGTACAAGTTATAAAATAATCCAGAACTGCATTTTTCAAAGTTTTCCAATTAAAGAGCTGGCTCCCATGTAGCTAATTTATGCCTACTGATAATAGATTTGACAAAAACATACGTCAATCCATCACAGATGGAAAACCACTGTAGTTTTAGCTAATTTTGAAACACAGTAAATGGACAACTCTTCCCTCAAATCATTCTCTGTAATCTCTCAATTTGTGTTGATTTACTCTGGAAAATTCTTCAGTTTGTCAGTATTACGGTATTACTCAGAATTTTACATGTCACTACATAGCAATTAGAATGTGCTCTGCAATGAAGAGGAAACACCAGCCTTGGACAGCTTTACTTACATGATGAACTGTAAGTTCACTCTTTGGATTTAAGTTATGTGGTTTTGGTTAGAGCTGGGTTGTTTTCATCTAAAAAATTACCTGTTATTGCACCTACTGATACTTCATGAGTGGCATAACACAAAAACTGTGCAGGTTATGCTCAGGGTGAAGGGTCACTCAACCAATTAGGCTTGATCACACATAAGCAAGAGAGCTGGGTACAGCTTTGTTTATCTCAGTTGTGTACACAAGATTTAATGTTGTCAAAGCAGTCCAACAAGCTCTTGGAAGAGAGGCAGAAAGTTCTGTGAGGAGACATAATAAGGTTTCATGAAGCTTTGGCTAGATGTTGAAGGTTGGATATATAGGAATATAGATACCATTAAAAGTATCAACACGACAGAGATGAGTGAACTTCTTCTTAGACCATGCTCTAAAAAAATAATCTCATTCCTGACAGTGGTTAGAAGGCATGGTTGTTATCATTTTGGTGCATTTGAGGTCACTACAAATCACAAAACTGGGAAAATTATTTTCACAGAGAAAGATTCCACAGGTGAAGCATGATGGGCATGATTTGATTAAAACTGTTTACAACGACATGAGAGAGCAGGCTACTTCCTGCCCCGTGTTTCAGGTTCATATGCTGACAGCCTTAGCTGACCACATATGAAGTGGGTGAAAATGCAGAAAGAAGAATTCTGGGATTGTTTTTCTAAAACTTATAGAACAGAAATACTCACAAGGTCTTTAATGGGGGGGTGGGGGGGACGGCAGCCTACGTTAGTTTGCAAAGTGCTGCTTTTGGCCACTGCTGCTTTGCCATGGTGGCTCTGAAGCTGGATCTCAGCACAAGTTGCTGTTGTAGACTGAAGGGGCTCCAGCCAGGGCCTTGCTGCACTTGCTGCCTCCTCACCTTCCACGAGTTTCTTCTTGTGAAGAACTCCTGGGGTGGGGGGAGCCTTATCATACCATATACTCTGTTGTAAAGTGCAAGATCTTTGTTGTGATATGAAATCTTGAAAACCCCGCTATCTTAACACTGCTCTAGTAGAGGCTGGATAATTCAAAAACCACTCTCATCACGAGCAGCAAGTGAGAAAACAACCTGCTCTAAGAATATTGCGGGGTGAAGAGCAGAAAGTAACAAACACTGAAGTCCTAAAAGCTGATTCCAAAACCACCAGAAAACTATTTGAAAATGTACTGTGCATTTGTCTTCAATAAATGCCATTATAATTCTTTAATTTGCCTGTCTTTCACTAAAATGCTTGCAGGCTCCAATAATCCTATTTGCAACTGGAGCACCTCTCCAAGGAAGAAAACTAGTTCATCACAGAAATCATGACTGCCAGAAAAGAGAGGCAGTGATGTATGAAAATATAACCCATTGAACATCAAACCTGACAACCTTAGAGCATTTCCAGGCTAAGTCAGCTAATAACAGCATTTTTAACATTACAGGTGGATTCACACTTAGCAAAATACTATATTCAAGGTAAGGAATATTTTTGCCCTGAGCTGTCATAAAGATTAGCAACAGTGGAGGGTGTGTTAATTGGTGAAACCAAAATCTCAGAAGTACTGCAGTGTGAGCAGAGAATTAAAAGTTTAATTTTTTAAATTTTTTTTTATTTTTTCTTTTTTGCTGGCCAGAAAGTGAAAATGTCACATCGCAAAATATTCCCCAAGGGAAAATTTTGTTCTTAGGTGCACACAAAAGTTCCCATCAGGCTAAATTCTAATTCTTGTAACATCAATGTGGGTCACTTTCACTGAAGACAAAAAAGATTCCTTTTAAAAGCTTTTTTAAACTGCCCACTGATGGGGTAACCTAGATGAAAAGAGAACATAAAATAAAGTTTGCCATATTCAGAATGGAGAGAAATAGTCCAATTAACCTAAATCAACAGATCTTTGTAAATGTGGTACAAAAACTATCATAAAAATGCATTTCTTTTCTTAGAGTATCCAAATCAGTGATGCGAAGGATAAAAATAAGTAGGTTAGAACTAATTTTATACATCATAATTTATTTCCTAAATTAACCTGCTTTAAGATTTCAGCATATTTAGAAAGATATTTATTATTTATGTGCTTTAATCATTCTCTAAACTCTCAACTCTTAATATAAAGCAAAACAGATGTTGGGAAGATTTTAGAGTATTATGAAAACAGCTCTTCAAAGAACAGTAGAAAACTTATTCTTGGGATTTTCAAACTGGTTTATGGATAGTCTTTGTATTGCTTCAACCCTCATAATATTATCTGTACAGTCTCTGAGATTTCTCCTTCATCTTTTCTCCATATTTCATATTCCCAAATGTCTGATACCCCATTCAGAAATACACTGTTGTGCCAAAAGAATATACATAATGAGCACAACCCATCACTAAAATATTCAACATTTCTTTGATTTACATGATCTGCATTAGAAGTTGCAGCCTTTTATAGGCATCACTAGATCTTATTTTTTAAATTGCTATACTCCACCACATCATTTTAATCGCTTAGTATTTGACATCTGAATCATGTAATTTCACATAGTACACTATCTAGAGGCATTCTTCAAATGTGCTTGAACAAGCTCTTGTGTCTAATCATTCATTACTAACTCTCAGCACTACAACTGATCAGAACTCTTAAAATATATTCATTAATTCTAGAAAGCATTTCAGAATAAGTTTCTTCTAAATTTTCTGTGAGCAAAAAGGATTTTAGAACATCATTTTGAGTTATATCCAAAAATTATTTTTTAAAGCACTTAGTGTAAGGACCTCCTCCTGCTCACAGTGAAATTAAAAGAGATTTGCCAATGACTGAAACAGGACCAGGATCAAAGCAATAAAATTTTACTGTACTTCGCCTGTTCAGTCAAATAATAATAAAATGCAATATCTAATAAAAGAAGTGAGAACAATAATACTAAAATTTTGCATCTTTATGGCATTTATTGTCCCAGAAGAGTCCTGGTGTAAAGATAGTAAATAATAACTTCCTTATCCATCTGAAATCTCAGTGAGAGATTTAGGTACACAGAACCAAATTACCAGAGCTGGAATGTTCCCAAGGCAGCAGGGCTAACATCTGTTCCCGTAAAAAATAAAGCAAGAAGTGAAATACCCTCAAGCACTCAGGAATTCAGTTTTATACAATTTCTCAAATATGTTATCTCTAAAATCATAGCTGTTTTTAACTCTAGAGTCATGACTGAAAGGCATTCACATCTCAGAATTTAAGCTAACTCAAGTACTTCTGCAGTGCTTTCTTCTAGGATGGAAGACAGATAAATCAAAGGTAGGTCTAAGGAAAGAGTTTGCAGACTGAGGCTGATGCGGGATAACTAATCTTGCTGCTCTGACCACTTTGCATACCAAGAGAATATGCTGCAACTGAAGGCTATAATATGTTTGGTGAATTTAATTCCCAAGCCACTGGGCAGCTGAGGGCTTGGAATTATCCATGGAACATGTCTTTGCTTGTCAGTTAAAATGGAAACATAGCAGACAGAAGCAGCAGCATCCCTAAATTTGCCATACATCTTTTTTTCATCCCTTACAACATCAAATGCAGGAAAAATTATACCACTGAAAAACACTGTTACTCTGGAATGTCTGTAATTCATGTATTTTTGCCTATACATCATTGCATCATCTGCAAAAACTCACCTGGAAGTATGGTTTAGCTGTGCCTGTACCAGCCTGTACTTGTTTGATTCACTCACCATCTGCCAAGTGATCATAAAAGAGCCTAGCTGGCTCTTCAGGACCATCACACTCCATCTGGTAAACACTTGCATGGCCCATCTAGTAAACACGTGGCCCATGCGTATGTCTACATCTGGACATATTTCTATGGAATGAATATAACCTGTTAGTGATCTACTCTTCAACAAGGACAGTAAAATCAGTTTCAAGAAAAGCACTCTCAGGTGAGAATACGTTCATTAAACTCCACACACTATTAAGCAAATCAGAGCAAGAACAAGAGGCTCTGGAGGCTGAAAACTCAGAACTGCTCAGTAATGCCTTTCAGAAAATCTTTTCCTTTCCCATTATATTCTCCTAAATACACCTTTTCCTGCAGTCTCCTTTCTAGACTCATTAAAAAAAAAAAGGGTGGGGGGATGAGGGATGGGTAGGCATGTAGCTATGGGTTTAATTCTTCTCCCATGGCTTCCCCATCCAGAACGCAGACCCAGACCCTGCTCACTCTTTTTTTATCTCCTCTTCACTCAAGAAATTTCTCTCTTGGGGAAGGAGTCATCTTCCTTTACAGGCAACAATACTTGAAAAGGGCTTGAAATACTTTCAACCTGCGCTATGTAATCATAGCGCTCAGGACAGTTGTTTGCTAGACTTCTGTAATAATTGACACAGTATGTGCTACTACAGCTACCAAGAACCGCATCAGGTCCTAGGGCAATAATGCACCTGAGGCTTTCCCTTCTCCATCACACTTCACTTTCCTTCTGCACCTCCTCTAACAGCAATGTTCTGGTCCTTTAGCCATAGAAACAGCTAAATTTGATAAACAGAAAGTCAGAAATATGCAACACTGTCAAACCACACACCTTGTACCTCACTGTCCATTTTGGATTATAATTGCAGGAGAGATTCTGTCAAAACAGCTCTTATAGCATATACTGCAAATCCTTAACTCCTTTCCACAGGCTTGTGTATGGAGAACAGAGATACATTGTGCATATTCTCTTGCCAATATGTGATCATCACCAGAGATCCACACTGATGTGTTATCTTTCTTTGAACATAAGATATTTGCATGGTTTGAAGCCATGGTATAGTTGGATAATCCAGGTTTTCTATTATTTTTTTAGAGATGATATTTCATTGGTACACTTACTCAAGAGGGTCACTTCTCCATAAGTGTCTACAGGATTTTATCCTATGACCCTTTTTCAATAGGCACATGAGCAACATTTCCTATCTCTTGTCAAAAAACCCCCCCAAACTTGGTGAAGTGAGGCACACGGCTTTACTGCAATGAAAGAAGGTACATAACATTTTTCCTTCTTTTGCTACTACATGCTGGAGAGGGGGAAAGGAACACCTTATGTGCCTAGTACTTCTCTCTGACTAGAACACAAAAGGCCATTTGAGGATTTTTTCCATCAGGAAAAACAATCTCCTACGTATGCAAGAGATATCAGAACCCACATTCCCATGTTGCTTGCCCAGAGTGTAAAGGCTGTCCCCCTCTTTATATATATATGTATATATATAGGCAAATGGCCCTCTATACCAATCTCAGACAAAACCAACTGGCAGGAAGAAACTGTTTTGAAAACTCTCTCTAAAACCACTGATACCCTCTGATCTGGATTACTGCTGATCTGAAGCAGGACAGAGCTTCCAATTTCAATTTCAATTTATTTTTTTCATTAGTCTTTCATCATTCAAATTCAAAGAATGCAGAAAAGAAAAACAGAACAAGAGAAAACAAAACCAAAAAAGATAAAACAAAAGTGGATTGGAAACACTCAGCATCAAAACAAATCACACATTGGAAAAACCAAGGTAATGGAACTACTGAAATATGCTCTGTTTCTTCAGAAGCTTGACAGAGAACTGCTGTTGTGAAGCTCAAGCCTGTACCACTACTGGACAATACATCACCTTAACTAGAACTTTATTTCTTTATTATTTGTAGGGACATCCACTCTTTCTACCCAAAGTAGTAACAAAACAGCTTCTAGGCATATTATGTTAAATACTATCTAGATACAGACAAAATTAAATATAGAGCAGAGGAAGCTAAGAGATGTTAGCCAGATATTAGAAAATGTTTCACTAGCTTTTCTGTAAATGAATGTTGTTCGTTTATTTTAATCAAATATCCACCTTTTAGAATGACAGATGCTGTAGTAAGTGTTCTACAACTTCAGACTAAAGCCTTTTTTATTTGCCACCTACTGTATCTATTAAATTGTCAAATGTTGATTAGCTTGAGGGCTAATCCTGAAATGTCACAATTAATCTCAGTTCTCACTTTAAAAAGTTAGGATTTCCGTCTGTATGCAGTGTTACATTGTTGGCAGATGAAAACATTTGCACTGAATTTTCCTAATGAACAAACATTGTTTATGACCCTATGCAAACTTACAGTTGCTTACTTGAGCAGCTCTCTGTTTTGAGGAGTCTTCTAAATGAACTGCCCATTATTTCACCAACCCACTGTGAGGCTCTCAGTTGATCACTTGAATTGGATAATGCATTGGAAGTCAGGAGGGAATAAAGAAGTAAGAGACTGAACACATTTATCTCTACTGGGGGAAGCTCAGATTGAAGGTTCAGAAAAACCAAGGTGAGATGTAGGAGGTCTTGACAGACCACAAGTATTTTTCTTCCCTGTGCTACACATGAAACTCTGTAACAGGAAGCAAATTTTGAAAAATCAAAACACAAGGCTTTAAGTTCAGAGTAGTTCACACTCACAATCCATGGAGTCAGGTGGGAAAAAACCTGAGATCTGCCAACAGTCCGGTGGGGTTGTGACCGTATGCATGTGCACACACACACACACACACATATATAGTTTCCTGCCTATGCATTTTGCTAGCTTACTGAACTCCCTCAAATCACCCATTTATGGATAATGGCCAAAAGCAAATTTTCAAATCCTCAAAATCAAGACCAAGACAAATTTGATGGAACATTCAAAAGCATTTCTCAGGAGCAAATAGATATTCTTACAGTGTTAGGTATTGCACTGCACACTAAACCTCTACTCCCTGCCCCCTTTATAAAATGAAATGTACTTTTAAAGCACTATTCTAGATTAAAGAGAAGTTACTTGATTAAGATTTCTGTCCTCCCCCCAATACTTTTACTATCTGCCCTACCTCAGCCATGCCAAGATTTTACTCCAGGTACAAATAGCTCTTGAGGCTTAATTCAGAACTGTTTATGCAAAATTAACCGCATTGATCAGTGCCACTACAGAAATGTTTGCTAGACCCCATATGAAGTATAAGTACACTCTGCTGAAGTCCACATTAATTCCATCTGACTCTCTGCCAAAGACCAACGTGTTCGTTAATTTAACAGTCTCAGGGTACGTTATTTTTCCAGGATGACATAAAACAAATACTGTCTCCCTGCTCCTATTCTGATGCTAACACCTAGATTTCTGAGATTCCTGTACAGCACAGCGGCTACTGAAGCCTGGAGAGTGGAGGCAAGCTGCTGAAATCAATCTTCAGAAATAATCAGCATCAAAATACAAAATGAACTTCATATCAATAAGCATTTTTCCAGTTATGAAATGTGACTGGATCCATTCAAATGCAGACTTGAAAGCTATTTCATGGCTGCGGTTTCAATTGTGCAGCAGCTACTGTGATGGAATTTTATCCTACTATGCTAGAGTCTCTGGCTGATGTAAAAGGGAAGAAAATACTGTATTTAATTTTCTCTCCCCTCCACTGTAATTCTTTTTCCATTACACACAAATAATAGAAGGCCATAAGGATGAGAAATAAATTAACAGTTCTAAAGTCTGATTTATAATCACAGATAATTGCAATAAACTTAAGCAGCAGAATACCCTACTGCAACAATTACAGGACTTCAAGCATAAACCAGGGAGAATGGCAATATGCATGACATCACATAAATGACAAAGGTGAAGTGATTAGAAAATTAGAGGAAAGTTCTTTTTAAAATCATGTCACATTTTGCATAAAAAACAAATTAAAAATTATCTCCAACATGCACTGTATTTTTCCCACCACCTGGCTATCCCATGGAACGAATACAAACTTTTACCATATGGGGAACAAATGTGGTATTAAATACCTTTCCAAGTATAACCAACAGTTTTCTTGTTAACTGTACTGCTGTAGTTGTAAGGTACTATGTAACCATCCATAGTCTTTACAAAGAGGAAAAAAAAAAAGGAAAAAAAAAGACTAAGACAAAACCCTTCTATTCTCTAGATGGATTTTAACTCAATATGCCCTAAATATGACTCAGTACCCTGAGAATACAGCACTAATTCTTCAATAATTATCAAACCTCCAAGTAGTAGTATGGTAGTACTACAAAAAATGAAGTTCGACTTCTTTTTTCTTTTTTTTTAATCCTTAAGGCAAGCAGCCTTGCTTCAGGAGAGTTATTCCAGCTCTGTGGAAAATTCTCTTTGGCTTTCACATATACATAATGGACACATTACAGGTAGTATGCTATAAACTGTTGTATAATTAAAATGCAGATATATACATGTCCCAGATACATATTTTGTTTCTTATCGCTTTATCACTCTGTACTGAATCAAAGTAGTAACACTTCAACAGAGACCTCAGTAGATTCTCCAACTCTTAAGTTATCTCCAGTAGCTCTACCAGTCACATATGGGGCCTCTCAGACTTGACTGTGTCAAAACAAATCGTGTGAGCACTTCTCTTCTTATCTTTCATTTTCTGACACTTAGGTTATCAGAAGGAATATGCTATTTGAGAAGAGGGATATATTTCACAAAGAAACAGGCATCTGGCAGTTTATAAACCATTAGGGTGGGAGGGTTGCATTCAGTTTACAAAAGTGGCTTTATCTGGATTGAGAAAAGTAGAAAAAATTGTCCAAAATCTTTTAAAATATTTTTTTTGTTTCAATAACTTCCCCATTAAAAAATAAGTGAAGATAAAAAAATAAGTAAGATAAGTAAGGAATAAGAAAATGTAAACCATGAAACCCAAGCTAGTGCCAAATCAAAAGGACTCTTGCCCTGAAATCTGGTTGTTCGAGACAGACGATTCTAACTGCACAATGCCTTCCCCAGTTTGAAAACCACCAGCATCAGGATATCTGACTGCACAATTAGGGCACTCAGATTAACAAAACTGTAGAAACACCCCTGCAGGGCTCTTTTTTTATTCATATTGCATTTCTCATCACAACATCCTTTTGTACCTGTAAACCAGTGTCTGTTTTACCTCTGAAATAGTGTAGCAGACAACTAACTATGCTACTGTTTTCTGCCCTTGCTCTCTATTCAAATACATGAGAAGATTAGATGGTAATCAACACAAGTCAGATAAGCATTAAAGAAAAATAACAGAAGGAACCATTTTAGTAAGAGAAAAAAAAAGAGCAGAAAAAGAGCAGAACCTTGAGTAATGTTTAAGGAATACCTACAATTGTCTTTCCAACAGATTTCTGACAGTAGAATTAGAATAAGTAATGTCTATGTAGTGAGGTTCTGATGCACGTAAAGAGGATTAGTCCTGTGAAGTCTTTGGCAAATAGTCTAAACTGTTTTCTAAAGGTTATCTCCTAAGAAAAAAAATAAATCAGAAAACAGAAAAACTAAAGAATGACAGCTGTGTAATCGGGAACTAGCACACCTCATTCCCAGCAAGTCTTTTCAAAATTGTTTAAAAAATTCCACAATAAACACCGCTCAACAGTGATTATAATTTTTGAGGTTTACTATAAATAATTTCAAATAAATTAAAAATCGGGTAAAGGTATTTATTATTTATGACATGTCAGTGTTTCTGATGATATATTCACAGAAAGCGTAAAGATGTTTTTAATAGATTTTGCATTTTTAGATTCTTGTCTACAGCTTCTTTTCTTCCTTCTCCTCTTACTGAATAATTAACAGCATATTTTACTATATCACTGGATGAATTTTTGAATATTGATAAGATTTAGTCCTTCTTTTTATTTAATTTTTTTTAGGCACTCTGTTTATATTGGCATAGATATCCTGGCATAAATTATTGTCCTTTTCCAGTTTAGAATAAGTTTTCCTTAAAATAAATTACAAATATTTTATACTAAAATATTTTTTCTGGAAAAAAAAAGTGAAATAAGATTTGACACTGCAAGACCTAAAAGTTGTGTTCCAGCGAAACTTTTAAAATAGGTCACAAATGACAGCAATTTATTAGATAGAAGAATTAAAAGTTTAAAAATATTTCTGGGGAGAATCACTCTGTTCCTTCAACTTTCTGAACATTTCAATGCAAAACTTTTAATATCTGCTAGAAAATTCTTCTTCATCACACTGTCTCAAAAAAACTTGAGTATTGTTTGTTCTAACTTAAAAAAATGTAGCTCCTTGCAAATACCAGATTTGGGCTGTGCATTGTCACAACAACTTGCTACACCAATCTTAAAGAGAAATGTTTTACAGAGTGCTCAATCAAGAACTAAATGCACTGAATAATCAAGCAGTGATCAATTGAAAAACCATTATACCTGAGGGAATAAAGTAAGTAAACGCAGCTGAATATGGTTGGTGAAACTTTGATTCATTCCCTCCCTAAAGGGATGCAGTTCATACGCAAGGTTTTGCTGGTGTCTCTGAAACTGGTAAAAAAAGCCTTCTTCATCTTAGAGGCTTTGGGTTTGTTTTGGTTTGGGGTTTTTTGGGAGGTGGAAGGGAGCAGTGAAGAGCAATTAAGCAGTGCTAATGAAATCTATCCATTTTACCGTAATCGGCTGTCAAGAAAAGCAGCAGGCAACAACACTAAAACAGGGAAAGAATGAACAAAGGAACTACATAGCAATATAGAGTTTCAACCACACTGAGAGTTTCGGTACAGACAGGATGTCTGAGTCCCGGCAGAGTCTAGTTCATGGCTGGTACTGACTGCAGGTTTCATCAAAGATGCAGTCCTGCTATGGATGCTATGGATGCAATGGGACACCCAATTCTTTTACTGAAACCTTCAGTCAAATTCAGTGTAAAAAAGAAAGCAAACCTCATATTGTACAGGCAACTAGATTCTACTATTGTCTTGCCATATGATTTTTTTAAACTTAAAATTCCTAAATCAGTTTCAATTTTACTGTGACATAAAACATAGGCTTCGTCAGCTATTAACAAGGACACCAAAAAGTCGAGCCTGTACTTACTGTTATTGATGTCTACACATAGCCATTTCCTCCTTGAACCAATTTGTGACATGTATGACAACCTTAGTTCTGATACTTCAACATGTTTTGAGGTTAACTGATATCCAAGACAATTTAAATTAATGTGGGGACAGAATCTGACAAGCTACTGCACAGTGGCAGAAATGATAACAACCTTCTCACGGTCTTGCTGCAAGGAGGTGCCTAAAAGCTCTCCCTCTGTTGCACATTTCTTCAAAACTCTGATTTCCTCATCTAGGCATGTTGATGCCCACGTACACTGCTTAATGAAGTGTGTTCCAGTAGGTTTGCTGCTATCGGACACTGTGAAGACCATTCTCCCTGAAATGGAGCCTACTTATCTCTCTTGGTGAAGGAGTAGGGCTCTGCAAACTCCCAAACACAAACGCACCATTAACTTCTGACTCATACTGCCTCAGGTAAAATGAAGTAATTAGAAAGTTTTAGGGGCACACTCCTATTGCCCATGTTACTCCGTCAAACAATGGAAACAACGGCAATAATAATAAAAAAAATACTACGAATTTGCAACGATGCAACTGAAAACAGAATGAGGTTGTTACTAGATGTTACCAGCTCTTCTTAGGCCACAGTCAATATGTTTTGTACTTGACTGAAAAAAAACCAAATTATAAATAAACTTATATGGCAACTGAAGTATGTTGTAAGAATATCTAGAATGTACAGCACTGGAGTTGGAGACATGAGTGTACTATAACCTATTACCAAAAATAAATGATAGAGGGAAATAGGATGTATTTTCAGATCACATTCCAGCTACTCTTAGACTGCTAAAACAGTCACTTAAAAGGTCACTGCAGCTTGCAACACTTGTAGTTCCCTTGAGACCACTCCGAGTTGTTAATTCAGATGACGTTCATCTTAAAAATCTGATAACTGAGGAACTGTACAGTATCATCACTTGGCATCAGAAGACAGGTAGTAAGCAAGAGTCCCAAGGCAATAATGATCGTTTTTAAGATAAAGTAGAACTATGGAAGCTCTGAGGATATAAGAAATACATGACTGTTTCTTTTTCAAGTATATGCAAAATTTAATGCTTACTTCAGCTACTGACATAAAATCACAAGCCTCCTCTACCCCACAAGTATCTGTTTAGGACTTACCGTTACTCCGAAGAAGTTGGTTTCATTCATAGCATCCAGAAAAATTTTGCCAAGTTTGTGATTTGTGTAGTTAAAATCTTCAATTTTTTGGTGCTTGTTGGTGGCATTCAGATACTTCATTGCACGCTGCAGGGTCTTGGCAATCACCCATATTCCATCATAGGCATAACCATGAAATTTGCTGGATTGCCCATCACCACGCTTAGCATTGTATTCCTTTTCATATTGCTGTGGAGTCTGCAGAGGAAAAAATTTGCAGTTTTACTTCAATATTTAGCATTTTACAGAGCTGTGTTCAAGCCTCAAACTGCACCCTTCAATCTAGAGACACACATGACCAATACAGAAAGGGACAAAAATTGAGAAAGAAAGTAAAATTCCAAACCCATGTTCTTCCTGACTTACAAGACCGACGGTGAGACTGGGAGGGAGACCTCAGAGACAGAGAGACTGAAAAGCAGATGTTCTGCTTTTCTGAATGAAGGACAACTTGCTTTATTTTGCTTTGGTTCAAAAGGCTTCGGTTCAACCAAAGCTACCAGGATACTGGTGAGCCCTGCCACTGGAACAGAGTCTGTATCCCTGCAAATTAGTGGTCTGGTTACACTTTACAGGATAAAGCAAATCAAATAACCTTACTTGAGCAACTATTTGCTTAATATGAAATTATCCAAGTGGCAATATATCTATGTTTTATGGTTACTACGCTCTTTACAGTGTGCTATCTTATGATGAGTCGCCTTTTTGTAAAGCTGCCTTTCGTGCTCACTCAGCAAAGCATGAAAAAAAAAGATGAAAAGCAGCAAACTCAGACATGTTTATTCATTGACCAGAGTCTGCATGAATTTGCTCTGTGATAAAACATTATGTACTTTATGGAGATATTACATACTTGCATATTTAAAGCAAGCCCCACCCTCCATGCCCAAGTTCTGAGAAGCACAAATTACCAATGAAATTAGCTGTTTGCAGGATTAGGTTTAAGAATAAAAGTTCTCTGTTTCTGTGGTCGACCATTTAACTTGACATAACACAGCCTATGATACTGTATATCAACTATATCATATTGTAAGTCAAGCTTTACTGTACGTTTAACTGTAATGTTCATTCAGCAGAGGGAGGAAAACCGTAAGGTAAGGGACTTTACTGCTTCCTTACCCTGTAGAGCATTAGAATTGATTTCTAAATATTTAGAAATTGCAACCTAGTGGAAAGATGAGACTAACCATGATGAGTGACAGCACACCTCCCTCCTCAGTGCTTTACTGGGAAGACACTAGTTAGTTGACTGGTGAGTCAGCTAACTGATGGTGGAATAAAATAGTTGGAGGAAAAATACTAACCCTTCCAGATATAGTCTTTGTCATTTTTGAGCTGAGAGGCTCAAAATCCACTCCAATATAACCTTCCATGGCTGCGAGAAGATTTTTGCTGAGACATTGTGAGGAATTAATCCAGGATTCCCACCAAAGGTTTTCATACCACCCTGGAATAATCCACTGATATTTGCTGCCATACATTTCTTCATCATAAGCCTAGAAAGAAAGAAAGAAAAGCTAATAGACATCGTAATAGACATATTGATATAAAAGCAATTGGTTTATGTTCTTGTTTTTTCTATGATTAATGAAATTATGGTGCAATTGAAGGATACACAAGTATTTTGAACAGTTTAGAAAAATCATTTGCTGATGATGGAGACCCTTCTCTTGAAGATTCCTGTCTTTAAAATTCAGGTCACGAGAAGGGAATTTTCTAAAACCTATTTTGCTTTCAATAGACGATTTATTCAAAAATAGAAAAATAAAATACTGGATTCTAAAACTGTGTGAGATAAAGAGGAACAGTGGCAGAACACACAGCGTTTGCATAGAAAATTCTCCATAACAAAACTATTACACGATTGGTAGGATCACCATGCTGCCATGTTTAAACTATGTTGTTATCATCCTAATAATCATCCTAAATACCACATGAAACAGGAAAAGGTTAAAAAAGAAAACTCGGACCCTAGGCACCGTCAAATCATAATGTTGCAAAGAGGAATTACGTGATTGTGCTAAAACGGAGACCACAGGGATGTTCAGTAAGCAGTTTGTGCTGAGGACCGTGAATCGATAGTAAATTGATAAAGCCAGCAAACCTCACTGAATTTTCTTTCAGCAAGAAATGTGAAAATTCAGGTGACATTCTGTATTGTTTGACTACTGAATACAGCCCACCGTACTCCAAGATAGTAAGACAATGGTTACCTCCTTACAACACACAGCAAATATATAAACCAGGAAACAGAACTGCTTTATTAGTCAGGAACATAGGCTGTTGTGCCTAAAAGTTGATCTATTCACAATAGATATTCTACTGCATTGTGAAGAGTGTTCTAGGATAAAACTAGCAAATTTTATCTCAGATGTTTCTCTCACTCTCTTGTAAATAGATTTTTTCTTTTGACATTTAAGTCAGACTCCATTTCAAAATGGCAGCTTTCATGCTTCTTTGGCTCCTAATATAAGCAATACTGCAGATATGAGAAATAAGATAAAATTGCCAATTTTTAGAAATACATGGTGCAACCCTAGAGCCCTTAACTGGAAAACTGGTGTATCTTCACAGAAAAAGTCACAGAATGAGGAAATTATGAGAATGAAACAGGACATGTTAGTCATTCAGAATGCAATAGTTTTGAAAAGTATCCCAAAGATCGTACCAAAAGTCCATCAGAGAAATAAAGATGAATAGTAAAATATACGGAATAGGAAAGCCTCGTAAATACATTGATTCCCAAATTAAAATTGGGGTTTACATCTGTAATTGTTTCTGACACTAGTGTTAAATGAATAGACAAGCTTTTTTAAATCATTGTAGGAAACATGTTATTTACAGTCACTTTGGCTTGAATTAGTCCTGTCATGATTTTAAAGTTTGCCACTGAATTAGTCTATCTTTTAGTCCATTTATGATTGAGTTATGTGCTCTGCATCTTTTGTGTGTGTGTTCGTGGGGGAGGAGGAGGAAATAGCCAAGAAAAATGATGAAGCAACGAAGCTGGTGAAGGGTCTATAGAACAAGTCCTGTGAGGAGCAGCTGAGGGAACTGGGGTTGTTTAAACTGGAGGCTGAGGGAGACCTTCTCGCTCTCTACAACTACCTGAAATGAGGTAGTAGCGAGGCTGGGGTCAATCTCTTCTCCCAAGTAATAAGCAATAGTACAAGAAGAAATGGCCTCAAGTTTCTCCAGGGGAGGTTTAGGCTGTATATTAGGAAAGATTGTGAGGATCAAAACAGGCGGCCCAGGAAGGCGTGGAGTTGCCATCACCAGAGGCATTTAAAGGACACATAGATGTGGCACTTAGACACACAGTTTAGTGGGATTTGGCAGTGCTGGGATTACGGTTGGACTCCACGATCTTAAATGTCTTTTCCAGCTTAAATGATTCTATAATTCCGTATAAACTCCAACCAATGTCCTGAGGAAACCTCACAGCATATGAATCCAGACAGAAAACTGAGGCAGACTTTAAAGATTTTCACACCTACATAAATCATTAGCAAATAATATTCCAGTTATAAGCACAATCAGAAAAAAAACCCAACCCAAACAACAATCTTGCAGTAGTCCAATAGCACCTTCCTTTAACAGACTCAAAGCCTTTTTCTGGCTGACATCAGCCACCCTGCAAAGTGTAACAGTGAATCACAAGTGAAACCTGCCTGAAGGTACACCCGGGAAAGGGGTATAGATAGCTACAGGAGTGCTATGAGTCAACAATATATTTTATGACTAATAACAAGGTTACTGACATATTGTAGTGCATTAATATATAAATTCCCTAATTTGACTGGCCCTCTGCTGCTGAAACTCTCATATAAATACATTTATACAAGCCTAAATACATGATCTCTCAGATTTCTCCAGGCTCCAGAAAAATTCTCCTTCTTATTTTTGACGCTAATGTACTTTAGAAATAGCTATTGCTTTAAATTGCTCCGAGTTACACACACTTCCCATGATCATACCAAACCATTGCTGCAGAAAGGTGCAGTGGCCTTTCATGTGAGAGAGACATCCTCCAGTCTATAGTGGTGCAGAAGAGAGGACACCCTGCTCCTCTGAGGACTTCTGGGATTTCTTCAGTGGCCTCACACGCACATGGACTTGGAAAAGAATTGTAGAGGAAGGCAACTAGATACTAAGTCGAGTGGCCTAAATGAGGCCAAACTCTTGTCTAATGTTGGGTTGGAAGACTTTTCTGACTGGGACTCCGCAGCTGGGGAAACCAGCCCAACTCTAAGAGATCTGAGGAGGAGCTGGGCTGCAGAAGGACCATTCTTTCTTCCAGGAATGGGAAAATAGGAGATTATCTCTGTCAATCCAATTTAAATGCTGGAACAAAAAGTTCTTTATACAAAGACCTATCAGAGATGAGAAGAATGAAAAAGAAATGGATACTTTCCATTTCCTTTTGGACACGAACAAATTTTGTCCTTCCAAATATACTCCACAATGTCCTTTCCAAATTTTACCAGCAACTGGGACAGCTGCTGAGTATGAGCCAACATGTGTCTGAGGCACATGTAGCACTCAGGTTTTGAACTTCTGCCTTTCTTTTCTTTGTTTGATGGGTAACATTAATTCATACACACAAATAAATGGTGAGGATAGGGAGTTTTATGTATGCTGGTCTTACTATATTTCTTTTAAGTCAAAAAACTATTTTTTACAAACTAATATTTGCTTTCATGTAAGGCATATAAACCATACAGCAGTCAGAAGTGAATGATAGCTGTGCAATTAGCAACATTTTGACATCAGAAATTACTAGCGTTGTTTAGTTAGCATGTATAGGAACTGCTTGAGTTTCTTATTCTTCCAAAGCAAACCATGCAAAACCACATACATACAGATATTACCACCAGAACACAACTTTTGGACAAGGTTCAAATCTTGCAGTTCCCTGTATCTGCTGCTAGATATTCCGGTGTTTCCCTGGATCTGACATGAAGAGAAATACTCAAGCCTGATTTAGCATTTAATTCCACTAGAGGAAAGCAATAAGAAACATAACCATGCAGTCCACCCCTAAATTCCACTGAAGTCAAGTACAAAGTGTTTTATTCAAAGAAAAATGGAGCTAAGCATTAGCTATAAACCTTGACAGAGCTGAACCCCATGAAAAAATGTTTATGCTCAAATTACATTTTATGCAAATGAGACACATTCTTTGTTCTGATATGCAATTAAATATATTTACTTACACAGCAGAAAACTTTCACAGCCATTTCCTCATCAAACTGGCCAAGGATTATCCGAACATCATTACTCTGCAGATTGAATAAAATACGTGGCAGTTAAATACAGTCACAGCCTTTCTAGAAACCACTTGGCTATTCATGTAGAGCGTTAGCACAGATTACAGTAGCAGACAGCAAAACTAATTCAGAAATATTCCATTTGCTGTAAGTTCAAGAACTTGAAATACTGCAAAAGAGAGCAACTGAGGTGTTTGAAGAATAAGATTAAGCAAGAGCACTAATGAGATCAAAACTGTAATGTTTATCTTGTCAAATATTACTATTCAACAACATTAAATATCAAATATTCTTTTGACCCCTTGCAAGATTTCTTTTAAAATTTTGCATATTAAAACCAGCTGAAAATCTATGCTTTTCACTGCTTCCATGAACTAATGCTGTAAAGTTGAGAGACAGGAGATTTGTGAGATAAAATGCCCTGATATTATGCCCACTTTAGTGATTTTTAAAGGTTTTACTCATACAACATCTTCTCTACAGTCACTGTAACACATTGTCAATTCCTTTTCTCTTCCTCCCTCCCACCCTCACACATTAAAAAAAAATCATCACACTTTAAGAATCTATGATTGATGTCAAAAGAGACCATTTTACTTTCATATTTAGAAACATTAAGAAAATATTCCTAAGTTCAGGAGCATATGCAGGAAAATATTTCTCTAGGAACAGGTCTAGCTTTTTTCACTCATGAAAAATTGTGCTAACATCTATGAAACACAGTTCAGATAGCTTTTTATGATTTAATGTTACCTTTTATTTCACAAAAAATCTGAGTTCTCAGCAAAAGCTTAAGCGAATCTAATTTTTCATTTCTTTTATAAAACACGTGGTCAGAATTACTAATA
>NW_010420308.1:123293-130004 GCF_000710305.1 Buceros rhinoceros silvestris
TCTCCAATGTAAAAAAGAAGCAGATGATTCAGTGTGAATTTCAGTGGCAAAAAACATTTCAGTTTTAATTACATAATTTTATCAAAGATTTTCAGTTTAGATAACTTCAATGTTTATTTCCTGTTCAGTAGAAAATATTAGGATGGACAGTTCAGAAAGACACTAGAATGCCTCTGTAATTAAATGCATGAAATTAGTATCACTCTTAGCACAGTAAAAGTCAGAAAAAATGTAATATGCTTTGCTCATTCTCAAGCTGTGCATTTTCAATAAGCCTGCTTCTCTTTACTTTTATATTTGGCCATAGATTGATAAAATGATGAAAAATTTATTGAAGCAGATTAGATTCTTTTTAACAGAGAAGTTATACAAATTACAGCAATAGTATTACAGTTTCTGAAAGGACAATAAATAGATTTAGGAATCATACAGCAACATAATCTCTAATCCATCCTTTCTACTTTTCACATTTAAAAAATAATTTTGATCACTTGGAACTCTGATTTTCAATCACTTTATCTCTCTGAACATAAAGATGAAGATTTAATTTTTTTTTTAAAAAAAGTAGCAAAGTCTGGATAAAAAATAAATGACACAGCACCTAATTATTAAACTTAAAATTGAATAAATTCCCCTTCATTCGATTACATGATGAGAACCAATTTTAAACAAACGGAAGATGTGAGGCCTCAGTTTCTGAGTACCAGAGGCTGTAGGCAGGGTGTAGAGAGTAACGCCTAGTGCACGTGCAGCCATACTGCTCCCTGGCTGTGCAACAACCGTCAGACTAAAGTCGTAGTGCCTGTGATGTGCAGTTCTATCCCTTAAGACATTGCTTCCACCCGACGACCGCATGAACCAGGGTACATTTCCCACAGTGACTATTCTCTTACTGTAAAGCATTACATGAACAATAGAGTCCATCCTATTCTTTTTTCCTCAGAAATATCCTATTCTATTTCAACAACCTTACTGTCTGCAAGGACTGTCTTATACTACTATCATTGTGCAATCAGTTTGGCAACAGCACCCAAGCAAATGGGTGTATTTGCTGATTCGTCCAGCTGCCAGCAGATTGCAGTTCTGAATATATGACCATCTAAATATCTGATTAAAGATTTCTGGGAAGCTGGATTTTCTGTCAGGCAGGAATGTCCACTTCCAGCATGGGCTGAGCTTCCAATGCCAGAGCAGGAAATTTGCAAAGTGTGAGAACCACATCTGTACTAAGCTCTTGAGAATCCCTCATACTCAACTAGAAAGCTTCATGACCCAAACTATGGCTCTAGAACTTGATGATGCATGATGTTCTGTCTTTATTGGGATGTATGGTGGAGCCAAGACGCAATACCCAAATGTTCTTTTGCCTAAATTACTGAGTTTTCCATGTTAACACATAAATTATTGTTTTTGAATCACTCAGTACAGTAAGGAGGACATTAACAAGTCTGCGTTCACTAAAAGATTTGGATGTTATCCAACCACAAACTGACTTCAAGAAGATAAAAAAAAAATGTTCTCTTACCACCTACTACAGAATAAGTCGTGAATCCTCCATTTCAAGTATTAGGCCATTGAAGACTACAGCAAAATAAAGTGGAATTCTAATTTCTTTTTCAAAAAAATTAGAAGTTATAACCTTAATAATGTTATGTTCCTTGTCTTTTCATCTGCAATACACCAAGGTTTCTCTGACAAAAATATGAATCCCCAGCTCTACCGCACGTTTGTCTGGTTACTAACCCTTTGAGGGGTGGGGAAAATCACAATCCACACAAGCTCAGTACTGGTCAGAGATGGATCCAAGAAAATAATGCTGAGAGTCAGTAAGTAAAGTGACTGGAGGTAGGATCCAGTGAGAGAAAGAAGGGCATATGCGAAAGAGAGACAGACCTAATAAGGAATTTGGGTAATGAGTAGCTCTTAGGCAAAGATGGAGCAAACAGCTGGGGAGGTAGCAGTAGACTTGAGACCATCATTGAATAGGAGCTTGAAAAGGAGAATTAGGACTTTTTAAAGAGTATGGCAAATAGGAAGCTTGACAAATAATTGTTGTTAGGAGAAATGCAATCTCAGAATGCCCAGAAGAAAATGGAACAACAATCTAGGCAAAGGTACTCAGAAGGAGATGAGAAACCAGAAAAGCAGAACATAGCATTGAGTAAGCAAGAAACTTCAGACTGGGGTAAAGATCCAGAATGAGTCAGAATGTTGCTGGGTTGGAACATCAAGTGGCAAGTATGGGATTACAGGGTCAGGCTGACAATGAATATATGGTTGAGTATCTTTCTCTTTGTCCAGCTTCATATAGTAGCATCATGAAGAACGTAATATATAGTTCTGGTTGGTTAGTCATGTATGGGAAATCATAAAAGCTTCCTCCTGTTTATGACCATGCAGATACCGATACAATGCTGTGAGATGCAGTGCCTGGGGTTTTTAGCTTGCAGTTAAGAGCGGAAAAATTAGCATGCAATTACGTAACCAAAGAATTGTACAATGGAAGACATGTAGACTGAACTCATTTAGGAAAGTCTATATAATAGCTTTTCCTCTTCCATGCATAACATTTTTCCTCTGTCCATGAGGACGTAAGCCTCCTCAGTTTCCTCAGTAAGCCTCTTTCTCTCCAACTCTGCTTTTTGCATCCCCTTTCACATTTTTCCCAAATTTGTTCTTGAAGAATGGCATTCAACATGGTAAATGAGCATCCATTTGATGCCAGGCTTGGGTCTGCTGGCTCTGTCCTGCATAACAGACACTAAAGTTTCAAATTCATGCAACTGGACATAGCTCAAATCCCTTGCACAGATTTTATCTGGATGGGTAACAAAGTCTTCACTGAAGTTCATCAGAGCTGGATTGATATCAGAACTTGAGGGTCGGGGTATATGTCCACATTATAGTCCCATGCAAAGAGATACATCATACTCACTGGAACAGAATATTTTCCCACCTTCAGTCACATTGTCAACTGACTATCAAACAGTATGATTTCCTCGCAAGGATGTACTATTCCTTTACATCAATCTTCATGGGACTGATGCAGGTTAACACAGTGTAACTCTCGTGTAGGGATCAAAAAAGTCATTCACTGGATCTCAGCAAGTGTCAAGTACTCTCTCACAGAGCTGTAAATTGCTTGCATGGAGCTAAAGCATATTTGAAAGAAGAGTTTTTAATTCACAGAACTAGGCAGGTGATCTATGAGATGATTAAAAACATCCCGGGGGAAGGCAACTCCCCAAACTGCACTTGTAGAAAAGACCAATGTTTAGACCATTTGCCAGATGGTGAACTCTCTACATTTACTCTTCTCAGAGATTACAGTAGCAATATCAGTGTTTAAGTTTTGCCCCTCAGTAAGCAATACATAAGTTCCCATATGGACTAAAGTTCAAACAAGAACATGAAGAACAGTTACATTTCATTCACCCACAGTTGTGGCGGACTTTCCCTGAAAACATGTTATATAAATGAAGACAGCCTCAAAAACGAATTACTCTCTTGCTCCCTGCTTTCTTTCATATAGGTGAGGATATTATTAATCCATTATATTTGAAGTGTCTTTGCTATGCTGGCAGCTGAGTAATCTAAACCCTAAAGACAGTGAGGATCAAGATGTCTAAGATGTTCCACTGAGGGATGAAGAGCAACGTGTCTCCTCCACTGTCATTTCTAACAGCCTCAGATATGAGGCAGTCTTTATCCTTTTAAGAGTTTTTGAGTGATGAACATTATGCTGGAATAGGCAGCTATCTTTTTTTTTCAGTTTGCAGAGCTTCCCTTCTGTGATCAGATTTTAATCTGTCTCATTTCTAATGAATAGCACCACAATGTTGTATTACACAGCTTTCCAGAGAAGGATTGCTCCAATATCTCATCTGCCAGAAAAAAGTCAATGTCTTGGCAAGCTTTTTATGAAATATCTAAATTGAACAGCTCAGATACTCTGTCTAATTCTTTACCATGTATCTGACAGTCAAGATGTTACCAATAAATCTACTCAAAGCTGGGCAGCATTGTCAATAGAGGTATCCACATGTTCTGCTTTCTAAATGCCTGGATGTGCACTAGAGATGAGTCTCTGACCTTAGCTACAGAATCACTGATGGTGAAGGTGAACTAGAGGATGTTACCTCACACCATCATAATATGCTGGTAAAACTTGCAGATGTCTGTGTTAGTGTGCATGTCACTCACTCAGGTAGGGGCTGCATCCAAACCTGTTCATTAACTTGACTGTTAGAATGAGAGATTGCGTTTGGTCAATATCTGAAACATCTATTGTATTTGGGAAATCAGATGGAAACTGTTTCATTGCACTGAAATTCATATATTGGAATTTTTTTTTTTTTGTCCTGTGGGGAAGATAGAAGAAAGTTGGAAGCAGAAGTGTTATTGCTCATCCAATTTGCCTGTGCATGCTGAGAATTCTTAAACATTTAAATTGATGTGCACATGCACATACTCCACCATCCCTTTCTCTGAACACAAAAATTAGTTTTAAAGATATACTGAAGCCTAAATTTAATTTCCAACTGTGATTCAAAGAGGCTGGAGCCTATGCAGTAAAAATTAAGGTGTTGCTGGGAAAAATATAAAACATATATAAATATTTCCCTCTCTGAAATGCCTGTTTATCAAAGCACACATCATGGCAAATAAACAGGAAGAATTAGAGATCTGTGAGCCATGATCTCACTATAATTACAGAGACATGGTGGGATAGCTCGTGTGACTGGAATGCCATCATGGAAGGCGATGTACTTTTTAGGAAAGACAGGCCAGGAAGACAAGGTGGTGGAGTTGTTCTTTACATGAGAGAGCAACAGGAATGTATTGAGATTTGCCTAGGGGGAGGATAAAGACCAAGTTGAGAGCTTACAGGTAAGAATTAAGGGACAGGCTAATATGGGGGATACCGTCTTGGGTGTTTACTGCAGGCTCCCTGGTCAGGAAGTTGATGAGTCCTTCTACAGACACCTCACCATCACAGGCCCTGGTTCTCGTGGGGGACTTCAATCACCCTGGTATTTGCTGGAAAGGCTACACAGCCAGGCATGCACAGTCCAGGAGGTTCCTGCAGAGCATTGATGGTTACTTTTTACAAAGGTGGTGGAGAAGCCAACAAGGCTAGGTGTGCTGCTGGTCCTTGTAGTAACAAACAAAGAAGGATTGGTTGAGGATGTGAAGGACGGGGGCTGCCTTGGCTGCAGGGACCATGAGATGGTGGAGTTCAGGATCATGTGTGGAAGACACAGAGCAACAAGTAGGATTACAAACCTGGACCTCAGAAGAGCTGACTTTGGCCTCTTCAAGTAACTGAAATCCTATGGGTTAGGGCTCTAGAAGGTAGAGGGATCCAGGAGATCTAGTTAATATTCAAGCACCACTTCCTCCAGACTCAAGATCAGTGCAACCCTAAGAGTAAAAAGTCAAGCAAAGGAGGCAGGAGACCTGCATGGATAAGTAAGTAGGTATTGTAAAAACTCAAATGGAAGAAGGAACTTTATAGAATGTGGAAAAGGGACTGGCCACTTGGGAGGAATACAGGAACATTGTCAGAGTATGCAGAGATGCAACAAGGAAAGCGAAGGCCCACATGGAGTTAAATCTGGCAAGAGGTGTCAAGGACAACAAGAAAGGCTTCTTCAAGTACATCAGTAGCAACAGAAAGACTAGAGAAAATGTGGGCCCGCTGCTGAATGAGGTGGCTGCCCTGGTGATGGAGGATACAGAGAAGGCAGAGTTACTGAATGCCTTCTTTGCTTCAGTTTTCACTGCTAAGGCCAGCCCTCACAAGTCCCAGATCTTGGAGGCAGGGGAGAAAGTCTGGAGAAAGGAAGAGTTTCCCTTGGTTGAGAAGGATTGGGTTAGAGATCATCTAGGCAAACTGGAAACCCACAAATCCATGGGCCCTAATGGGATGCACCCACAAGTGCTGAGGGAGCCAGCAGATATCATTGCTAGGCCGCTCTCCATCATCTTTGAAAGGTTACAGAGAACAGGAGAGGTGCCTGAGGACTGGAAGAAAGCCAGTGTCACTCCAGTCTTCAAAAAGGGCAAGAAGGATGACCCAGGAAACTAGAGGCCCGTCAGCCTCACCTTTGTCCCTGGAAAGGTGATAGAACAGCTCATTATGGACATTATCTCTAAGGATGAGGAGGAATAAGAGGTTATCAGGAGTAGTCAGTATGGATTCACCAAGGGGAAATCATGCTTGATTAATCAGATAGCCTTCTGTAATGGCATGACTGGGTGGATATGAGGGGAGGGCAGTGGACATTGTCCTCCTCAACTTCAGCCAGGCTTTTGACTCGGTCTCCCTTAACACCCTCACAGATAAATTAGGAAGTGTGGGTTGTATGAGTGGTCAGGAAGTGGGTTGAGGACTGGCTGAATGACAGAGCTCAGAGGGTTGTGATCAGTGGTGAGGAATCTAGTTGGAGATCTGTAGCTAGTGGTGTTCCCCCAGGGTCAGTACTGGGTCCAGTCCTGTTCAACATATTCATCAGTGGCCTGGATGAAAGGACGAAGTGTACCCTCAGCAAGTTTGCTGGTGATATGAAAGTGGGAGGAGTGGCTGATATACCAGAAGGCTGTGCTGCCCTTCAGTATGACCTGGACAGGCTGGAGAGGTGGGCCGGGAGAACCTAATGAAGTTCAACAAAGGCCAGTGTAAGGACATGTCCCTGGGGAGGAAGAAAA
>NW_010420308.1:130079-145224 GCF_000710305.1 Buceros rhinoceros silvestris
GAAATACCAGAAGGCTGTGCTGCCATTCAGTATGACCTGGACAGGCTGGAGAGCTGGGCAGAGAGAACCTAATGAAGTTCAACAAAGGCAAGTGTAGGGTCCTGCACCTGGGGAGGAAAAACCCCATGTCCCAGTACAGGTTAGAGGTTGAACTGCTGGAAAGCAGCTCCATGGAGGACCTGGGAGTCTTGGGGACAACAGGCTATGAGCCAGCAGCGTGCTCTTGTGGCTAAGGCCAATGGTTTCTTGGGGTCTATTCCAAAGAGTGTGACCACCAGGTTGGGGGAAGTCATCCTCTGCCTCTACTATGTCCTGGTGAGGCCGCTTCTGGACTCCTGTGGCCAGTTCTGGGCTTCCCAATCCAAGAGAGATAAGGAACTACAGGAGAGAATCCAGGGAACAGCTACGAAGATGCTTAAGGGACTGGAACATCTCTCTTACGAGGAAAGGCTGAGGTACAAGTGTCTGTTTAGCCTCGAGAAGACTGAGAGGGGATCTGATCAATGCTTATCAATATCTAAAAGTAGGGTGTCAGGAGGATGGGGCCAGACTCTTTCCAGTGGTGCCCAGTGACAGGACAAGGGGCAATGGGCACAAAATGGAACACAGGAAATTCCATCTGAACATGAGGAGAAACTTCTTTGAGGGTGGCAGAGCACTGGAACAGGCTGCCCAGAGAGATTGCGGAGTCTTCCTCTCTGGAATATTCAAAACCTGCCTGGACGCAATCCTGGTGTACATAAACCTGCTTTAGCAGGGGAGTTGGACTAGATGACCTCCAGAGGTCTCTTCCAACCCTGGCCATCCTGTGATTCTGTGATAACTTTCTGCAAATCATAACAGCTATTTCTGTATTGTATTTCATAATCATTAATTTAATTAAACTGTGTTTATGAAAATAAAAGGTATTTCATGTCTATTTGAATCACAGGTACAGTAAGCAAATACCAGTTTACATCCTGAAGTAAGGAATAAACATTTTTAGATTTGATAGCTAAGCTGTGCCTGACATATGTACCTAAGGACAAGTAACCCTATATTCCTGTAAAAGTAAGCAATTGCCTAGATAATTGCTTATTTATAGTTGGAGTAATTTGTATGGAAGAAGAAATTAAAAGATAACTTTAATATGTTATTCATTAGAGTCTTCTGGTCTTCCCTGCAAAACAAACAGCATGTTGTTGATGAACAGGAAGGCTAGAATCTCACTGTGTCTTTAAACCTTCAGCCTGAATAGACACATTTATGTGCATTTTTTTTCTTGTTATTACATCATCCATTGGTTTAAATAGCTCTGCCTTCAGTATTGTTAGTTTTCTGATGCCAGGGGTTAAAAACCTTGTCAAAAATGTGGACTTTACTGATAATGCAGTCTGGAGTCTTTTCAACCCCAGATAGGAAATGCAAACTGGCTTAGACTAGACAGACACCAATGGCTTCCTGTAAACATAATCTTTACCTGTTTAAAATGTAAACATTCAGGGTTGCATCGCTAGACTGCAGGAATAATAAAGCACACTTAGTTCACCATGCTTCAGACTTTTTCTAATTAGCTTCAGTAGTGGTTCAGTAGTAGATGCTCAATGCTTTTGCTACGTGATAATTTACCTTAAAAGGGTTCTGATTCCAAACCTCAAGAGCTTTCACACGTGTATCACTAAGACTAGATGTGTTTTAGGTGCAAACGCGAAGCCAGCAACAACTTGCTTTATATAGTGTCCCTATCAGGAACTATAAAAATATTTACTATATGCGTAGACATTCCTTGACTTAAGACCCTCAAAATGCCAATTTTTTACCTTATTATGCAATGGAACGTATGCAAATCTTGTTTTATTAACCTTCATCATTAGAAAAAAAAAATGAAATCAAAAGTCATGGAATAATCAACACTTTGTTCCTCAAACAGCAGCACATACCTTAAGCTTCTTTACACTTGTGCAAGGATCATTGGAGAAACTCTCGGTATCTGAAATCTCAATGTCTTCACCATACAGAACAGCAGTCAGATCATTCCTCACCTGTCAGAAGTTGAGAAAAAGGCAAACCAGTGAATTGAGATTCCGTGTGGAGGAAGCAGATGGACTATATTCATCACTGTAATGATTTCGACAATGATTTTTTTTTCCTATTTCTCCTAAAATGTGATCAAGGCACTAATCTTTTATGACCGTAATCTACTATCAATGTGTGTACTACATAAAGAGCTTTACTATGTGTGACCAAAAGTTCACAGTGGGCTCCCACTCTGCATCACGGGGTGGACGATCCTGGTATATTTCCAGCACTGTTAAGACCAAAAGCCAAAGTGGTATTTCTTGTAACCAAAGTGATGTTTGAGACTGTATAAAGAAAAAAGACTAATCAAGGAAACTCTTACACACTCTTGGTGTTGAGTGCTGATTTGAAACCACTGCCAGCTGGTCCTAGCATGAATCAGCAGAGGTTAGCTTACATTAGTGATGGATTGGTAAAGCTCAATGAACTCCTCTGCAACCTCTCCCTTTTTTAGAGACGTTGTATGGTTTGCTTAAAAGTGACACATGTACCACATACCAACAGATTTTTTTACCTGTTTTTTTTTTTTTTATAGTGGCAAGACTCTGTCCTCTTTGAGCTGCCTAATAGCACTAAGAAGCCAGAAATCCCAACAGATTTTTTTCCCTTTTTTTTTTTTTTTTATAGTGGCAAGACTCTGTCCTCTTTGAGCTGCCTAATAGCACTAAGAAGCCAGATAACATACAAAGCAAGCTGGTTAACATATTTAGGGGTTTTTTTTCATAGAACTATCTCAAGGTTCTCTGTCTTAATCACTGCTGGTTTTCCTCCAGCCACATGACTGCAAAAACAGTGTCACATTACTATTCCTAACAGATGAAAAAAAATAATTTTAATTGGACGTAACGTGGTTACAGACTGAAGAGAGCAGCACTCCAATATTAATTTTATAAAATTATAATCACATTCATTGTACTTATGGTCTTTTTTATTTATCTGAAAATATTTTATATACAGTGACATGGTCAAGTAAAGAAGAGGAAGTTGCACCTCTTCTTCAGGCCATGAACTTCTTCATTTGAATTGAAATAACCGTGAAGTTTATATAATGAAAAGACATTTTACCCATGTAAAAATAAGACCCACCTATTACTACATTTCCTCTGCTGAATTTCCTCATGTAAAGTAAAAGCACACAGTAAAAGCAAGGGGATGCAATGAGATATAAAAGGTCACAAGCGAGACTTCTCTGTTCTGCTAGCAGCTCTACTTCCAAGACAAACTCATCTGACAACTCAGCTGTCCAGACTTTCTGCAATATGTGTGTAAGCATTCCCCCAATCTCTGCATGCTGGTGGTTCTGTCGGGTGTATTTCATGCTTTTGTTTACCGTGCAACTAATATATTTTTTGGTATGCTGCTTAACTGGTTTAGATAGCAACACAGTTTTTGGTAAAAAGGAGGAACATTAAAACTATCTGTGTCCTTTTGCAAATTTCTTAAAGACAAAGAAGCATAATCTGATTTCTGCACTGTGGTAATTGATCCTTACACAGCATTCCACCTTTTTACTGTTCCCTTCAAGTTGGTTTTGTCAAGTTTCTTGGTTGACCAGTGAAGTACTTCCTGAAGATCATTACTACACTGGCTGCCTTAATTACTTCTTTCACGGCTTCTGCCTCAACTTACCACTTTTGGCCATGCTTTAAAATTATTGACACATTTTTACATTATGAACTTTTACAATGACTAAAATAAGTGGACATACAAGCAATTTTTTTATTAAAAATTATTTTATCTTACAGAAGCAACAGCCAGAATGGTCTGCCCATCAAGACTGAGTTATATAGCATTCACCCAGTATGAAAGTTCAATAAAAGTATCATATGTTACTGAGGAAAAAGTAAGATTTTCGATAGCTAACAGGACGGTCGTTTCCAAAGGCCTACGACATGTCACATGTTTCTATTTCATACTGTCCTAGTTTCTTCTGTAAAACAAGAGATTTTTTTAGCTGCAGTTTTGCCTTTCTGGTATCTTCTTGAATTTTCTTTTTTCTTTTTTTGAGCCATTTCTAGTCATTCTTTTAATGTGAGAAAGACTTGATAAACATTACTTAGCTGATCTGAGTAGCTGATTCACCAAATACTATTTGTTCAAATTAGACCATTATTATGAGAAAAATGATAAAAAATACACATTAAATATTACTAGACTAACACATATATAGGCTTCAGTGGAGGGCACAAGGCTGACACTTGATTATAAAAACCACACTTCCAACTGTCTACTGACTTGCTGCTTTTTCTTCCCTTCAGAACTTGTTCATGAAACCCACAACTGAGATATGCTATCGCATACAGTTTTTCTGAGCAACAATAAGACTATTTTTCTGAGCAACACTGGGAAATGTCTTTTTTTCTCCCTGCATCTCACCCCTGTTCCCACCCCCACCCCATCCCATCCGCTAGAAGTCCAACAGTGTGTGGCTTTCAGACCTCTTAGACTTTTCATTGAACTACAGATTACCTCCCAAAAGACACATTTTATTAGATTTGGTGCCAGAGAAGTTGGAAACCTTTTCCCTTCACTGCCACTATCATATATTGGATGCTTTTCAGATGCATCTGTTGTACAGATTTTGCCAAAAGGTGTTTCTTGCCGATTATCACAAGGCATTAGGACCTTTGTAAGAATTTACAAGGTTTATAATGCTTTTCTAGGATACAGTGCCTTTTTTCCCCTTTCAATGCTATGACCACTAGTCTGACACACCTCATCTTGTGCCTGGTCTGGGGGTATTTTCACTACATTTTCCAGTCTTTGCTTCCTGTTTCCATACTTGTATTCATCATCCTCAGGTTCTTTTCTTTCATTCTAAATATTCTAAATATCCCACAGAATTCAAACTTGTGGTTTTCTTCCTACAGGAAAGAATTTCTTCACTTTCAAATAAATTTAACTACAGAATCATCTGATTTGGATTTGGGTCCAACATCAGAATTTGCAAAGCCTCACCACCAGTTCTAGAGCTGCCAGTTCCTGTAGCAAATGTTGCAATTTTGGATTAAAATTTCTGAAACTCAGAATACAAAATGCTGCATGTTTTGTTTTAGCAGATGCTTGCGGTCCTGGAAAGCATAACATCAGCGGCACAAGCAGTTTTATCGCTCAGCAGTAATTGTTTCATTGCACCAACTCTGAGTAAAGAAAATTGTAAACTGCTGTACTTCAGCATGTTTATTGTGTAGAATAGGATTTCAACTGGAGGAAACAGCTGTAGAAAATAGTTACAAAACTGCACTAAACTCTGGTGGGGATCTGCAGTTCCTAAGTAAAGCTTGCACTAACTTATAATGCAGAATTAGTATAATTCTGTGTGGGTTTAGTCCCTTGTTAACAATTTAACTAAGGTTATCACTCTATGTCTGTTTCTATAAATTTTAGCATTTTGAAGACACCAACATTTCATTTTCCCAAAAGAGTAATTACCAGACCTGATCAATAAATCCAGAATTTTTCACAAACCATTGCTTAGAGAACCTGGTCCTTCACTCAGAAAAGAAAAAAAAACAAAAAAACAAACAACCCCCCCCCCCCCAAAACAGCGCTTTCACACTGCTCTGCATTCAAAGCTAGATGAAATCAATATTTCATTGTACTACATATTTAATAGATCTATGTGTGGTCAACCTCAAAAATTACTGAGGTGCACATATGTTTACCCAGGAGCAAGCTCCAAAAAATGAAGGGTTTGTATCATGTGTAAGGGACACAGCTGCATGAAGAAAAGGATGGCCCTTGTGTTTTTCAAGGACACAAGGGAAGATGGGGTGCAAGAGAACTGGCTTTTCCCCCTCATTCTGTCAGAGCTGTTCTGTCATACAGCTCACATGACTGAAATAAGATTTTAAAGCTTGCTATGTCAGGCTGTATCTCTTTTTTCTGTGAAGTGGATGGCAGCAATATTTGCCTATCCCATAGTTGTTTTATCAAATTCAATGATGTTTGAGAGGCAAACCACAAAAAAAAAAAAAAAAGTGACCCTGCACCTGTGAAAGAAGAAATACTCCTTTTGAGGAGCCAAGAACTTGCATTGCCAAAGACGACCTGATTCTTTAATTTCTAGCAAACCACGAGAGTAGATAGATAGAATGACTAAATGGGCTGTAAAAAAAAAAAAAGTCTAGATGAGACCAAATTGCTGCACTCTTGTGGTCTGTATCGGGAATGATGTGTGTAGGTTTAAGGAAAGGAAGTGATTGTTGGGGAGTGGCATGGGCCAGCTGCCCCATAAGGAAGAGGGATGGGGGTGCAGTAACACAGCTCCCAGACTGGGGACCTCACCAGCCAGCACCCCAGCAAGGGGGAGCAGGACAGACTTGGAGAAAACAGCCTGTTTCATCCATGAGACTACACATCCAGGCAAGTTCACGGTGATAAGGCAGGTCCAGAGTAAAGCTGGGAAGTCCATCTATGCATCTGGGACTGGGCTGGGTCTGGTGAAAGTAACTAGGGTCAGACATAGTGTTCTGATTGCTGAGCACATCTCTACTGACAAGACAGGTCTGAGGACAAGCCAGGATATGGGTCCAAACCAACAGGGTCCATACCAGACATGGCCATGATGGGTCAGGGACTGACAGCGCCAGGCTGAGCTGAAATGGCGTCCTGGGTCAAGGAGGGAGGGGGCAGCCTCAGGGGTCCGGTCAGGGGCAGAAAGTGCTTTTGGTGCTCTCAGAGACCTGACACTGCATTTTGGTCGTAGGCATGTTTTTTACTTCCTGTATACTCTCTGTACAATGTATGAATGATCCCCCTACCTCGCAAGGATACACATAGTGATTTTGTTTGGATAGTTTGTATTAAGGGGTCTCCACTGACTGGCAGTTCAAACTAGCTTTCAGATTATACGTTTAAAGACACAGTTCATTCATTTAATCCTAACTCTGACAGTTACAAAATAAATCAAATAATTTTTAGATTAATCATATTATTTTGCTTTTAACAGATATTTCTGATGACCTTTTGGTTCACTAAAGCTGCATGTAAGTACTGCAAGCTAAATCCTTGTTGTTCAGGGCAGTCTAATCCTACCAGATGTTGATCATAAGAGACTCCTAATGAATGAGCACTGGTCAGACCACATGGATTACACAGTCAGATATTTTACTAAGATTTCCTGCTGCTGAGATTTATACTGTGTACTTTAAAATTATGTACTGTAGGAGTTTCAGGACAGATATATAAATATATGTGTACAAAACAAATGCATGAATTATAAGAAAAAATATTCCCTCATTACATGGACAAAATGTAAATTGTGAGTAATTGCAAAGGACAGATTACAATTTCTGGGATTAGTAAAGACAGAGAGATCTCACCATATACAATGCATTATGAGCAAACATCATTATCCCTATTTTCATTCCAATGAAACAAACACATTACTCACATTTAGAGGCTTAGAAGCACTGAGTAAAACTTATTCCCAAGAAATACTACATCGGCAGAAGAGAAATTGTGTAATACTATGGGAATAGTTATCCTCATTGCAATACACAGGGTATTTGGGCTTTAGGCTTTTTAGGAGTGGAGGGGCAGGTTTGCATAAAACTTGAAAACAGTTTCATAAAGCATTTTATTAACTTACTTTCCTCTTGGCAATGCACTGCCTCAAAACAGTTTAGTTTGGATCAACTTTGTAAAAAAAACCCTGTCATTTAAACTTCGTAAGTCTGTATTTTTTCTGCACTGTGAGAGGGTAAAACACATTCCACTTCAGGGATATAAGATCATCACATGATAATGTTGCACCAAATGATATTGCTAATAATAATAGACATCACAATTTTACCATATGAACCATACTTCAGCCCCATGTTTGGTCGTTCTGTAAAATACTGAAGTTACTTTCTAGCTCTTCTGGCCCCAATAGATTCTGCTACATCACAGAACTAAAAGAGATGCTAACTGGAGTGATACTACTGATCAGAAACTAGTAATCAGGAGATTTAAAAAATAAATTTTCCCTTTTTTCTCCATTGTGCGTCATCATTTACATTCAAAAAACTTTTTTCACTTGCACTTGTGTATTAGATTGTGCCACCCTTTTCTGTTTTCTTAAGACTGGAATTTTGCAGCACATTGTGACTTTAAACCATTTGGAAACTAAAGTTAGAAGAACTAAACTGAAGATACATGACACTAAAGTAGTAATGTATTTCTTACAATGTTATGTATTGAAATTTCATACTAATTTTTAATTTTCAAAAATAATTGAAAAACCTTTTGGAGTCTTTAAAGTAAGAAGCATAACGTACTGATTTACTTTATGTCTTAGATGCTCGCTAATACCATTCCTGTGATCACTGGGATTATTATCTGAGGAAACAACTAATTTACAAACCCAAATGCCACTTTCTGCACATGCAAGCACTGCTGATCTGATCATTCGCTCAAGATGCTTCAGCATCAGCTGTCTGTGACAGACACCACCTTTGCTTTATTCATTTTTATAATGCAGAAAACCAAAATAATTTCACAAATGTTTCTGAAGCACAGTTCCCTTTTGGCGCTCCCCTCTGTTTGTGGGATCTGGCAAACGAGCAGCAGCTCAGACCTTCCAAAGCGGGAGTGTGAATCTGGCTATAATTTCTGGCATCAAGAATTTGCACTCACTCATATCTACCGGAGGAACTGAGGAGTTATGAAACCATGAAGAACTCAAATACTGTCAGTGTTACAGGAAAATCTCTCTTTTTTGCTCTCAAGCCTACAATCCAGAAGGTTGAAATCCACAGTTTTAGTACTGGCAGTCTTCACAATGGGAACCACATCCTTCCCTTTGGATCTCCTCTCACTACTCCTTATTTTAAATAGTATACATATTACCCTACAGGCTAGCTGAAAGGCTACACAACCTAGGACATGTGGGGAAAAGGAACTTCCCCAGATGCCCAACCATGGTTTCCTCTACAGAAAGGACTTCTGTAAATTCCACCTGTAAATCTCAGCTGTCTGTTAATTTAGCTGTTACTACATTCCAATCTATGTATTTTATGTTACTTTGTACAATGAGCTATAAAATTTCTCATAAGAATTCTTGATACGTTCAATTTTATTGTCATTTGCTGCTGCAAGAACGTTCAAATGGCCAAACAGTACTAATATTTTTTTCTATTTGGGAAATGAGTTATTCAGTGCAGTAACCTCTGAGAAAGTATCACCTCAGTGTGTAGTGTCATGAAGGTTCAGAGAGCCCCTTCGGTATTCTTTCAAGTAAAACTGTTCCCTATGTCTTTTGAAGACATCCTGTAATGAGAAATTAATGCTACAATTAAAACTTTTGCAGGATGCGGTTGGTCCAGTCTTTAATGTTATGAAAAATAAATCCCCTAAAAACTATTTTCATCAGTTGTGGAACAGACAATTTTGAGGCAGAACACTGCTTTAAGAATGTGTCCTTGATGACTTGACTGTACAAAACAAATATATACATGATAGAGTATGCTGTCCCACTTGAATCTACTCTACTTCCTTGAAGATGGGTCTAGCTAAAAACGGGGACTTTTTAAGAAGTTGGAGCTGCTTACTAGGTCACCCTTAGTATTCTGACAGTTACCAAACAGATTCCACTGGCTAAAGATGAAGCTCCTGTTCGGGACAGCACAATAATATGCAGGAAAATAATACACAACAATTATTTTTAACAAAGAAATGGAGTAAGACAACTGATGTTTGACCACTTTCAACAGCTCCAAACTACCCTGTTTCTTAAAGCAATATATTCATACGTAAGATTTTCTATGCCAGAGGAAGTAGACCAGGAAAAAAAAATGTCCAGAAAACAAAAGTATTAGGTTCTATGCCCTTCATATAGGCTTAAAGCATACTGCAACAGAAGATGTGCCCTAAGCAAGAGCTGAAGATCCAGATACCACGATGATCTGGCTAAAGTACAAGTAACTAGAACAATCCATGTCCTTCCCTTTTCTTTTTGGTCTATCAGTACACACACACAAAAAAATCAGTTACAGTTTTAAATACATTAAGGGTGTATCTTCAACAGATTTTTTTCCTCATCTCACCTGCAAATTAAAATCAAGAGTTTATTGACTTATTCAATAACGAGTTGTTAATCACCTCTTTGAGGAAGAGACGTTAACTTTAAGAACACTGAAGCACTGATTTCTGTGGAAGCTACCCCCACAGAAGGAAGCAGCAGCCATGTAGGAGCTGTATGGTGGACATGCACCCACCTTTTCACTACTGCTGCAACTGGCTAAGGACAGCAGTGGCTGAATTCTGCCCTACTATTTATCTGCCAACTCTTAGTCATTGTAGGTAACCTCACTTGAGCCTGCTTAACAGTGAACACTTCCTGAAGAAATGTCTTGTCTGTTCTGCATCCAAACCAAGAAGAGGAGAAGCAATCCTAGAAAATGTCAGAAAGGCACACGAAATGGAGGTGGATCATGTGCAAAATTAATGATATCTAACATCTGGTTAGCATGACAATGCCACCCATTGCCTCAGGAAAGAGGATAAAATGAAAAAGAAAGCTGGCAAACTCAAGACTAATAGAAGACACCCAGTCATAGGATTTCAACTACTTAAACATTATTTTGAAAAGGTACCGTGCACTTGATATAAAATCGAATTGTGCTTTTCTGGGAAGCCCATGAAGTTATCCCCCTGCCCTTTATATGTAGTGGCAAGTTGAATTTCAAGGCTGCTTAAAGGAGTGAGAGCCAAAGTTCCTAAAAGTCTGCAGTGGAAAAAATAATTGATGTTTAAAGGTGAGACACAGTGGTTGCTGTTGCCTGGGGAGAAGCAAGTTACGGGTTAAACTATTATTTTTGTTTCTAATCTCTCTTTCTCTGTCCTCCTCTTCCCCCCTGGGAACTGGTAATAAGCAATATCATCTATATATTGTTCAGATTGATTTTGGGAGAATCATTTGGGGAAAATCATTGAGACATGTGACTGTCCACCTCTGAAGACTTTGGAGAATAATCACTTCTGTTAAAAAAACCAAGCAACTTAAAACCAAGCAAATTAAAAATGTGTAGAAGCCATAATAACATTCTTTTTGGTAAGAAGGAATTTAGATAAGCAAATGAGTTAATAGTTCAGTTAACCCATGCTAGTTAAATCAATCCAGTTAATATGTGCTAATGCTAACTTCAAATCACATTCATTTTTAAATCTAAGTTAAAGTAAGGTAAAGCAAAATAAAGTAGTGGTTCTATTAGAGCACTGTCATCCTATATTCTAGGACTACTAGATGATGAAACATTATTTTAGAGTTTGGGGATTATACTTTGGTCTTCCAAGTTTAAAGAAAATACAGGAGCTATATTAACATTTTTATGAATAATGAAGAAAAACTTGCAGCAACGTTTCCCGCAATGGTGTATGACTGTTATTTCACACTTTATTTACTTCAGAATCCTCAGAAGGATGCCATATGGTGGTGATAATTTATTGTATTTGAGCGTCTCAGTTTGATTCACATACTTCCTCTGCTGAGATTTCAATTGTCAGCTGAGGCTGTACTCCAGTTACCTGTGAAAAGTCCTTCTAGAAAAAAAAATTTTCCCCTGGCTCTTGTACAGATATTTGTGAACCCTTTAATGCCTTTGTTAATTGCTCTTGCTCTTCTCCTTTGGCAGACTTCTATGCTCTGAAATTTCTTACTTCTAATATATTTTCCTGAAGCTTCTTAGCTCACAATAATTCTTGGTATATCTTATATCAAGTCCTTTATAAATAAATTCTTCACATTCATGTTATTCTGAATGGGCATTATGCTGCATCTTGGCATATTGTCTTAAGCAGCCTTACCAGTTGCTCTCATTCTTACAGCAATGTAGTTAAAAATACCACGGTGGCATCTTTTCATTTCATCAGCTTCACATTCTTGTTTCCTGCAGAGGAATCCTCCAGGGTCACATTAATACAAGCTATTTGGTTTAAGAAAGTAAGGCAAATTTTATCCACGACTGGAAAATAATACAAAAATACAAGCAGTTTATCAGTACTGTCTGAGATGAAGTCATTCAGTATGGGAACCTGAAAATCTTCTGTTATCCGTGAATTTCTTGAAGTATTTTACACTACAAATTAAGCAAGCAGTTTCATTCTGCATCTTTGGGCAACTTGTTGGCAACTTGAGATGGGCAAAATTATGTATGTCTGTTATGGACTGGTGATCATCTGCTTGACCATGGGTGTTATTATTTTTTACTGTTGCTACCCTTTTCATTGTAACATTACAGATTATGCTTCGAAGTCACAGAACACCTGGAATCAGACTTTACCTTCTGTATCCCCACAACAGCTAACAGCAATCTGTCATGAAAAAATGTTCTGTACCTTCACAAGCACACGCAATGCTTTAATTTAGCTCTCTTAGGGAGGAGAGAATACACATTGTATCATTAAGGGTTATACATTAGACTGAATTGAACATTAGATTATGTTCCTTTTTCTTGCAGAACATTTCTGTTAAAGTTCTGCAGGCATATTTAGATTTAGAATTGTTCATCCTGCAATTTGAATGATTCATTACAGTTTCACCTATTAATTAATTTTAGTGCTCAGAGACTTTGGTGGATAATATCTGGATAAGTTTGTTTCCACAAATGCCAGAAATGCAGGTGATATGAGACCTTTTAAGAAACTACCAGGATATCTCTATAGGAGACATTTCACTATTTTTACTGACCATTCATCACTAATTTGTGTGAATAATGTTTTAAATATCAATCCATTGACATGGAACCAGATTCTCTGCCACATTATACGAGCACATCAAATCAAGGGGAACACAGAAGTTACTACCGACATTTGAGTCAAAAAAGGTTTAATAGAAAAAGGAGGAGGGGAATCCTCCCTCTTCCTCTCCCCTGTCTCCCTGCACTTATTCCCTAGGTCACCAGATGATGTGATACTTCTAAGAATGGTCTTAAAAGGGAAGAGAAATGAAGAAAGTAACAAATCTTATAATGCAGTACATCTCCTAGTTTCCAATTATTTCTCCAACTGCTATATAATAGAGCTTAATAGATTAATTTTCAGCTTTACAAGGGGAAGTGACAGGCAAGTGTCTTCATACAGTTTCACATTGTGTAAAGAACCTACAGGAATTGAATGGGACTTTTTACTAAGGCTATTTATCCTACTGGAAACAATCCAACCCAGAAGCAGAGCAATTTCCCCCAAAGAAGCTATGCTGGATCATGTAAAGGGTAAGCCCTTACTATGAAACTCTGTAAATTTCATGATGCATAAACATGGTTCCTCATGTTAGGGCTCTGACAAAAAAAAGGGTTAATGGATTTTCTTGGATCTGTTACTAGTGTAAAGAGATGGAAATAATCTCATTATATAAGACAGAAAAAAATATTATGCTGGAGTTTCTGGTCTACTGCGGGCATTTCCAAGGTATTTTTCAGATAGGTATGAACGTGCTTTCCGCGTTCCTTTCAGTAACCAGCAGGAACTTCAATCTACATACCCACAATGAGATGCAGCAGGGAACTAAGTTAATATGTTCTCTCTGTGGCAGTGGTCTCCAAACTTTTTTGATCATGCGCTCCTATCGGTGAAAACTTGTTGAGCATGCATCCCCAATGTATGTATATTTATTTATTTATAAATTAAATACATCTTTTTGCAACTGTACTAATATATTATGCTAATTATATAAAAAAGAATCTAAAATTATGAGATAAAGATGAAAATATATTTTTAAATTAATTTATCAAAGGTATAAAAAGCATCTTCTTGCCCTCACTAAAGCAATATGATTGAATGTACTTAATTATTTTTTTAACTCTTGGTTTAACCCTTAGTGATATAGCAATTTGGAGGTCTGGTTCTTCATTCTATTCCAATATTTGATATTAACAGCTGCGAGCTGAAAATGATACTTCACAAGGATGCGTGGATCCAAACGGTGGACACATATCGTTGGGTATACTTATTAAACCATGATATGAACTTTTAAGTCCCATCCACCAATTATGTAAAAGTTTTTGTTGAATTTTGGCTAGTAAGTTTCCATCTTCCTAGATGATAATCAGTTGTTCTTGCATACTAATCAGTTGCTGCATTTTTGTATATTTAGCAAGTAGGTTCAAAACCCACTGAAACTCTCGTGGGGAAGGTTTTTAAACAGGCTGGAAAATTCAGTTACTATGCTTTTTAAGTGTACAGATAATGAGAGTTTTTATTAGGTGACTGGCTTGCATAATTTTTTGCAACAAAATCGCGTAACAATCAAAACATTTCCAAATATCTGTTTCCAAAATGCTCTCTCCAAGTTCCCTCTGAAAAGCAATGACTTTCTTACTCATTGTTAAAGCATCACCTTCATGTTGAAAGGGCATGTTAAGGTGCTAATTTTTCTGAAAATATCCTCTGTGGATAGCTTCTCGTTGTCACAGTAAAGGTCAGCAAGTTTGGAATGCTTGGCTTTTTGTAAAAGACAAATGCATAACACCTTCAAGTCTGACAACTTTTTTAAGCACTTCACCATAAGAAAAACAGTGAACCTTTGCAGGGTACAAAATATTTTTGAGGTCACTCCCCATCTCATCACAGAGTATTGTAAATATTCTGCTATTTCAAGGTCTGGGTGGTTTTTTAATAAAATTAACCACATCGATAGCACCCTGCAACACACGCACTTTCGGCTCCAGCTCCTTTGCTGCGTGAGCTTGCCTGTGACACGGCGAAGGAATTTCATGTGTGATGCCAGCTCTTTAACCTTACCCTGGAATCCATTAGTGGCTCCACTTAACACAGTTTTCCCATAATACATTACTTTTACTAAAGATGTCATTTACTGTCAAGAATGTTATCTTCTGCAGTACATTCTTCCTTTAGTGGCTCACAAAAAAGGTAGTTCTTTATCTGTTTCGGTATTGAAGCAGAATCCAGCAAATACCGTAAGTTGAGATGTGTTAGAAACATCTGTACTTTCACCCAGCTGCATAAAACCTCCTGCACTGCGTCATTTTGTTCTAATACATGTTTCTCCAACTCTTCAGCAACTCTTCAACTCTTCTGTGCATCTTCCAACAGTATTTGCTGACAAAGGAATGGGCTTCAGTTTGTTGCCGTATTATTTTCCCTA
>NW_010420308.1:145318-147341 GCF_000710305.1 Buceros rhinoceros silvestris
CATTATGCCAGACATTTTTATCACAGCAGGAAGAACAGATGTTGTCCCAATAGTACAGGGCTTTTTGTCTTTTGCTATTAAGTGAGAAACCTCAGAGTTTGCTTTTAAACATTCATCATTCTGTTTAGTTATGTAAAGTACTGGACTCAGCTTCACATGACTTTAAACATTAAAAAATTGTAGAGGTTTGTCTTCATGTTCTAGATGCTTAACTTTTAAATGTCTTTCTAACTGTAAAGGCTTCAAATACTATCCATAGCTAACGTCTCAAGGCACAATATACACTTAGGGTGAGGTTCATCCTTAGCAGCAGTAGCTATAAATCCATATTTCAGACACTCTTGTTGATAATTTTGCCTTTTTTCTTTTTTTCTGGCTGAATTGTTGTCAGATCTGGGCAGCTGTCATAGTTTTTATCCATAATGTGGCTGATGAAGACCTTGTATTAGCAGTAGAAGTGTCAGCTCTACCATTTTCTTCTTGTTCACTTGTACTGGCATTATCAGTATTATCTTCAATCAGTGCTTTCTTTGCAGGAATCCTTTTAAATCACTTCCACATTTTGTAGTTTAGTAAAAACTAGATAATATAATCCACAAATCCACTTATCTGGGCACATGTAAACTGCAATACATCACAATACGCTGAAAGTGAACGAATGAGTGAGGATGCCACTGCCAATCCCCTCGTGTTGTGAAGTACTCGCTCCTCCCTTGGGGCACCTCACGAACCCCACATGACCATCTGTCATATGGACTGACTAAATCCACCAGTGTCAATCTCTATATTGAACATTAGTAAAGCTTAATTTCTTCCTTATTTTTTCTTAGATAAAAATAAATACATACGGAAGTTCAACTATTTTCTTCCTACACCCCAACAGATCATCTTGCACACCCCCTGGGGTGCACACACCCCTGTTTGAAGACCATGTTCTATAGGATTCTTACCCCTACTCACTCTTTAGCTGGGCACAGTTCAGAGTTTGCCAGCATCTGTCTGGATTGCAGCACGGATTGAAGGCAATCTGTGCCCACCTGCAAAAAGACACACTTTGAGACATATGCCTATAAAAAAGACATATGCTTAAAGTACCTAGAGTCCTTATACACTCCTCTCCCAAGAGCGAAGATAGTCAATTCTACCCAGTTTTTCCACTAAGAGCAATGCCAAGAAAAACCTCAAGATTTAGAGGAAAACCATAAGATTGATTTGCAATTTGGAAATAGACTGTACAGTAAGAGACTGAATGAGCTCTAAGATGGATTAAGACAGAACTGAATCATGATGTTACAGTCTGTACATGATGAATTACCTACTTAAGGAGATTTTCTAACTCCAATCTCTTTAATCTAGCAGACAAAAATACATAAAATATATTGACTGGAAGTTAAAGATTAAATAAGACACATTTTTTTAATGTGTATCTCTAGCCATTAGGACAGTAGATTTCCCAGCCTTCTGGTGTTCTTGAGCATGAATACGTGTGAAACGACAGGATTATACATATATGAAATTCTGTAGAATTTTTCTTTAGTGAACCAAGAAAATATCTTGGTTTTGACTATAAAACAATGATTTCATGCTACAGATATAACCAAACTTTCATATTTCAGACTTCTTATTGGCTCCACTCTAATCCTCTACTCCAAAAAGATACCCTTAATTTATTTGCACCTCAAAGTCCATGTTGACAAAATGAGAATAAGTACCTAGATAATAAAAATATCAAGTTCTTTCTAACTATTTAGGATCTAGATGAAAAATACTGATGACTTCCATTTCACTGGTAGTAACCTGAGCACAAAGCAGCAACACGATGTACTGGGTCTGGCCGAAATGAAGATGTGATGTCAACTTTCTTCACAGCAGCCTGTTGTGGTAGGTCAGCAAAGATCTCATTTTTAGAAGTTTGCTTTAAACTATCCTATAGCATTTGTATTCCCGACCATGTGATGTCAAGCAGCGTCCTCATAGGTTGAAAGTTTTCGCGCCGCTGTCGCTTTAAAAGTCACGCGACTGT
>NW_010420309.1:0-28037 GCF_000710305.1 Buceros rhinoceros silvestris
ATTAATATATATATGAATTGTTGTCTATTCATTGATACTACTTAAATGCTTCATGAGGAATATATTCCCTGACAATCTATATACTATTCTGTAGCATGAAAAGCGCTATGCTTAATGGTGCTTATTTCTGTGACAATATCAATTTCTTCTTGTACAAATACACACATTTTTCTTACCCTGTTACCTTTGTCACCAGGAAGGCCAGGAAGACCATCAAATCCTCTGTCACCCTAGGAAAGAAGAAATCACAGCTTTAGTAAATGACTTCTGTATTGCTCTGAATAAACAGTGCCTCCCCTCTAAAAGTTAACTTCTGCCCTTGGTTATATGTACACATTTGATATTGAGTTAAACACGTGGAGAAAGGCACACACATCAAACTCACAACATTTGCTTTTATGCATTAAAGCAACAGAAGATGCCACACCAACTTTTTCACTGTGCTGTAATAACGCTATTTGTAAAAAGAAGTCTACATTGAAATGAAAAGCTTGATTCTAGCTGCACTTCAGAGTTGCAAAACGTACTTTACTATAACTGATACTCTGTAACTAGAAGCTGACTCAGAGGGATAGGAGTCATGCCCAAAGAATCAAGTTACTTCAATGTCAGACTACTAGCCATTACCATTAATTACCATATTTTAAAAGGATGATTCATTCTCAGCTTTCGCATCTGACCCAGCTATCTGAAACCTCAGTGTTTTCATTTCAGAGAAGAATTTGGGGTTGGCCTCTAACAAACTATACTACCTACATAAAAGTTTGTCTAGCCCATTCCAAGACTGAAATAAAGCCTCAGGTCTCATTATTATTTACTTTTGCACCGGGTTCTCCTGGCATTCCTCTGGCACCATCAGCTCCAGGACGTCCCTGCAAAAACCCAAAGGAGAAAACATTTGAAAGTGCAATGGAATCAGTTAATATTTAAATATATTTAAGTAGAAACTATTTACCCAGAGCAGGATTGATCCATACGCTACCTACCCTTTTGCCAGATTTTCCACTTGGACCAGGGGCACCTTGAACACCACGTGGACCCTGAATTTAAAGAGTGTAATTTTTAGACTCACCATCATGTCAGAAACAATCTAGTTAAGCATCTTATCTCAAGAAAAAGATGAGATTTTCTATATACAAAGCTGCAATTTTTTTCCAGGAGATGGATTCTGGTTTCCAAATTCCCATTAGATTTAGTAGGACGTGGGCAGCCAAACTGGCCTCAGCACCACCAGTTGTAACACCAGCTTTCATGAGCTGGCACTATACATGGCAGTCCTTTTAACATAAAAGCTTCTCACATTCTTTTCATGGCTTTGAAGATCTCAGTCCTGTGGTTTGAAAACCCTTCTTCCTCTCATGCCAAAATTATTTTAGTAGCATAATAATTTAATTAAAATGAAAGAGTGCTTATTTCAGATCCCTAACTCATACACAAACATGAGTTGTGCTGGTAAACAGCTCACATCCTGTCTTAGCTTTACACAGCACAGTTTTAACTAGAGGGAGACCAAATTACCCCAAACTGAAAAACCTTATTTCACTTTTGAAACACATGTAACTTTTACTGATGACTATGTGGGCATATGTTTCTGTGGAAGGTTTCTTATCCCCTATCCAAATGCATCTTCTTCAGGTGAAAATAGCAATGGTAAGATCTGGCTATCCAAAAACACTGAGTAGGAAGAGAAAAATACTAAAAATATAAGACTGACCAGCTGTTCAGAGTGTTTTTTTGATTGCTTTATTTTTCTTCTGCAAATATCAACGTGGAGTTTTAAGACAGACACTGAATAATGTAGCAAATCCATGATACCCCTTGAGATCTGCCAAAATCCTTGTTCCAGAGACTCTTATCATGATTTCTTCAAGAACTCCCCCCATGACTTTCAGGTTTAAGCTGGAAGATTTCAATGTGTTCCATGCTCTTTATCACTACACAGGAACTGAGAAGAAAAGCATGCACTGATTCCTAAACACTTATTCTTGCTATGCCACGTCTTGAAAATATCCTGTTTAATTACCAACTAAATTCAACCTCTCTCACCTTATGAGATCTGATGAAATCAGAGCCCAAGGTCATACAATTGCAGACTGACATGATTATTTAACAGAGAAAAGAGCTTGAAGTAATAATATTAAAACAGGTTTTCAAGTGATACCACTCTACATTTGATAATTGCTCTTTGTTATATACAGATTGTTACTTCCATATTTTAAAATGAGCAATTGAGCTATTGCATTTAATTAGGATAGTATTGTAAAAGCTATTATTCTTCAACTGCATACAGAAAGCATATCAGTGATTAATTTCTTCTCAGTGATATGAATGCGTTTTCTGAAAGACAAACACGCTCAAACATAACATGCAATATTATTGTACCTGGGGACCTGGCTCACCACTTTCACCCTTAGCACCTGCTGCTCCAGGTCCACCCTTGATGAAAAAAGCAAAACATATTGTTTAAATATAAAAAACCCTCCCTCTTTAAATTAATAAATTCTTTCTATTTCAATACATTAATTACAGGGAGAAAAAACAAACAATCCCCTATTCATTAGGAGGTAAGAATTCACCGTTTGAATCTGCAGACATACCCTGATATATAGATATATACAGATATATAGACACTGGGCCTAACTGGGCCAAAAATCTTTCTGTTACCAAAGAAAACTCCCATCAGTCTGAATGGGATCAAACGTAACCCTTTGTCTATATTTAAATTTGAGAGCTGAATATGAGCACAGTAAGAACATAAGTAACGCAAACAGCAGTGCACCCAGCATAGGGGAGGCAACAGAAACGAAAACCACCTCTTTCTACCTTTATCTATTTCTGCGATGTACAGAAAATAACAGTACCTCAGAGTTCAATCCAAAGATCACTACAGTCAATGAAAACCACCCTGTCTAATCTTGTCATGAACTTCACCGATGTTTTAATCAAGGTCTTTGTGCATCTGGGCCTGAAAAGGTGGAAAATCTATTTAACTGCATCTCTTTACTATCATTAAATTATGATACAGGTTTTTCAAGTAAGTTTTACTCATAAACAGACCTAAACCAGACCTTCATCCAGGCTGAGATACCGTCCATGGGATCTGGGGCAGAACTAGTCGAAGTTTGTGTTTTCTTAGCAGTGTGTCTCACAAAAATAGACAAAACAAACCAAAAAATCTCTACGTGCTCACAAAGAATACAGGCTCAGAGAAGGAACATACTGAAGTTTACCATTACAGGCAAAAGAATTTTTGAATTTCTGGCCTCTGAAACAGGTTGTGACCAAATGCATGAATTTAAAATGAAACAAATCTTGCAGTCCTTGGAAAATTGATAATTCTTTATATTGACTATAGTGATCATTCAAAGAAAGAAGAGGTCTCATGGTTTGGTTTAGTGCTGAGTATAGCACCTTAGATTGAAAAGATTCTCCCCGACTTTGAGGTACTCAACCAAGTCCTAGGCAAATTGAAAATCAGATCCTGAGCTGGTACTGGCAGTGAAGAGAACAGTGGCTTTGGCAGGTGGTGACTGTCTGTTTGGGTTTCCCTGATGTAAGCTCTGCTTTTAATTCATGTAATTGATTGCATTTAATATCTGTAGGAAGATATTTATTTTGCGTGCTCTGTTAATTAAGTATGTGAACTCCAGACTCAGTTGAAGCTAAGACTGGGGCTTTGACTCTATGTTTACGACTTTTAATAACTGATATGTTTCTAAATGTACCTTATTGGCTACTAAATTAACCTAACAAAATACAATTTATATTAAGAGTAAAAGCTCCAACTATTTCATTCTTAAAATAAGTTTGGCACACAATAATTGACAGACCAGGAATCTGTAGTTGTTTCTGGAACCGTAGGCCAAAAATGTTGCCAAAGAGTTGGATTTCTAGAGCCTCCTGGTGGCTTAGAAGCAAAACAACTATTAATATCATTCATTTGGTGAACTTTGTATACAGGAATTCAAGAAGGCTTTTGAAACATGAAAGCAAGAGGCCAGGTTATACCTCAGCTAAAGGTATACAACCCACCATCAACATTATATCAGCCTTCACAAATGAATTCTTTACTTATGGCAGTTCTATAGTTATTTTGTCCATATAGACTGAATGTTATCCTGCCAGTCTCTTGATTTAAATACACTTCTGGAAATAGCGTTTTAGTTTTTAAATAGACCCAACAAGTTTGACCATTTCTAAGTACTGCATACCTAATCAGGATGTCTGTGGGCCAAATTATCTGCTTGGTAGCAACTATTTACTTTGGAAAAAGTACTCTAGAAGAGAATTGTTCTTGTATAGGTCTGTTTAAAAATACAAGAAAAGTCCAATGATTTCATTTTCACACACTTACTTTTCACAAGTGAGATTATAGTGGGCATTTAGCTAAAAAATACCTGAAAACAATCAATTTCACCTAGCATAACTAGCATAATTCACCTAACATACTGGTTTCATGAGACTGGCCTTTCTGGGGCACAGCATAATCTGGAACAGTTTTTTCAATGCTATATGAAGATGAGGCAAAGTACTAACAAACTAACCGAGAATACAATTTACAATAGTTTTAGTATCATGTAGCTTTCAAGGGTCACTGAAGAAAATGTAAGGCTGCTAGGATCAGGGAAGAATGTGATCCAGAGTATTCTTCATGCTTCATAAATATTCCTTCAACACTATGCAATTATCTTATGTCCTCCTGGGTTTTCCTTGTTAATAACAGTGGTCACTAGAGGGAATACCAGTGAGAGCCACTAAGGCAAACTTTCAGTTGCATTGTGCTGCTATAATTATATACAATGAGGAGGACAGTAACCTGGCCAGTATTTCCTGCTGGTAATAGTAGGATGCTATACTCATGCTTGTCCATCTGCTGTTTGTCTCCTGCTTTCATACTAACAGACACTATACATTAAGGAGGGTGAGGATGAGAGTAAAAAAGAGGAGGCTGGAAGAGCAGGACTCAGTTGTGGTTGTTCGGCTAAGGGCTGTTGCTGAAGCATCACGTTAAAGAAGGAAAGAAACACAAAAGAAGGGAAAGAAACCCTATTTCTTATACTACAGTCTCACTACTTCTATGTTATGAGCAAAATCTCCACAACTGGGATGAGTGGAAGGAAACTGCTTTGAGGGAAAATGCTATTGCATTCTGAGTCAAGGAGAAAACCAGGTGGCCTCCAGCCTCTTCTTTGGTCTCTTCTGTGTATGCTGCCATAGTTGTGACTGGCATACATATAGTTGTGACAGGCATATATATAGTTGTGACAAGGCAGTGAGTGTTTGGAAGCAGAGGCTCCCCATTATGGACTGTCACTAAGCAGTTGTCCTCCTGAAGTGCCATCCATATGGAATTTTATTTTTGAGAGTGAATTTTGCAGTTCATGGTAGGGAACGTGAAATGCTGCCCTGGCATCCTTCTCGGTATACATGAGCTGTGAGTACACCGATACTGTGGGGCACAGATCCAGCTTTGGATGAGATTGATTTTAGTTGTGCTACTTCTGCCAGGCCAGGTGAGCACAGCTGGTTTTGTGCCCTGTCACCATGTGGCCAATATTCTTTCCATCAGATTTCAACTCATTAGGAAGTGAAAACACTTAACTGGTCATTTGGCAAAGCAGAAGGAAAGTATTTAGCTTTTGCCAAGTCAAGAGACATCTTGATACATGACCCACATGAGAAAGGCAGAGATTGAGAAGTCTCTGGAAAAGACCAGGGGTGAGGTTTGTAGATCCCAAACACATTCAAGGTCAGGTTGGATAGGCCTCTGGCAACCTGAGCTAGTGGAAGATGCCCCTGTTCATTGCAGGGGGGGTTGGACGGGATGACATTTGAAGGTGCTTTCTAATCCAAACCATTGTATGATTTTATAATTCTATGATATCTCTGCAGTCACCTTTTCTTCATACAATAAACCAATAGCAACTTAATTTATCCTTTTCTCTTGTTACCCAGTGATCACTGCTTTTCATTTCTCAATAGCACAGTTGTATTCTTGTCTGTATTTTACAGCTAGATGCTTGTCTGATCTAATGAAAAATGCTATTTGCATCCATCATCATAATGACAATATAAATAAAAATTACAATAGACATGGAACAAAATTTAAGAGGCCAAATATTTGCCAACCTAGCTGTGCCATCACAGTAGACAATAACAGTTTCAAGACTAAGCAGATCTTTCACATATGGATTTGGTACCAGCTGTAGAGGAGATTTTCACTTTACATCATAGGATGAATACAATCACCTGAGAGAAAGTTAGTTGACCTTAGACTTCTACAAAGCTTATAATCTGGCTGCAGAATTTGTTATTATATATCATGACATAGATGTTTTATAACAGCTGTTCGAAAGGTGGTAAATGCTAAATTACACCACTTAGAGGCCTATTGAGTCTGAAAAGTGTCCGTTTCCTAAAAGTGGAAATTGCAATTGCAAGATTGATTGGGCGGTTTTGGCTTGGGGAGCTTCCTACCTGGTTTTATTCTTTCATTGTGAGTATTGTCCTTCTAAAGTGTTTGTAGGGATTACAGAGGCAAACCTATTTGTAATAAAAAAGTTGTTTTGCATGTCAACTGTAGTGTTCTATGTATAGACTTCATGCAAATATTACGCTTTTTTAACATCCACACAGCCATTTTCCAGATCATTCAGTATTAGCAGTCAAGCTGAATTCAGGATTGAAGTAAAAAGGTACAGTTCTTTAGAAATCTGTATGCCTTTTAATTGCTTATGAGAATGACTCTTAGGAACTTTCCAGATTCAGCTTAAATAGTGAGTCAAGGTCATTCTGTACATCTCTTGCTTTAGCAACTCCTTTGGTGGAGTTTCATGTTTGCCACAAGAAATTTTATAAATATTACTACAGATATGACTGACTGTAGAGGCATATGTAATTACTTATGTAAAACTATTCACTAGTTTTGAAAGACTACCAGTGTGCTCTATTGAAACAGCCCAAAACCTACAATAAAAACTGATACAGTATTCGGGTTACAGTGCAAACCTTGAATAAGAATACAAATTATGGCTTTAAGTATATCAGTTTCTTATCGAATAAAATAAGTACAAATACAGAGGAGTATGCAAGGCCAGAATGAGATCTGTGAGCTTGCGTTTCTGTGCTCTTAAACCTGTACCCGTTTTGTTTACATACCACAGGACCTGGTCTTCCAGTGAGGCCCATGGGACCAGGTGGACCTCTCATAGCAATCTGAGAAAACAAACAGAACGAAACCACAGCTGTCAAGAAAAAGATGCCAGCCAGCATACAAATTCTGTATCAATATAATTTCATAATGCATTAGCAAATAGCCCCAATCATTGATTCATTGACTACTGTGATGAGATAATGTTTAGAGCTCTTTACTTCACATCCTGCATAGTATACAATTGAATTTTTTTTGGAGCTGTACGCTTGTGGCAGTTTGGTGTGCAGGCTGCTTGTACTCACCCTAGCTTGCTGAAGAATAGCTTGTGCTTGAGCTTCCTGAGCTGAGATTGTTGGGCCCTTCTCACCATCTCCACCAAAGCGGAACTGCAAGTATCAAAACAAGAAAAGGATTCAGCATTTATCAAATTAAAACTGTACTTATTATTTGCTGTAACCGTGTAAACCACTTCAAAGACACAGGGTCTGTCTTTGGTTCATTCCACTAACTTCAGAAGACTTGGGCATTGAAGCTACTGGATCCAGCATGAATATTAAGTAATTAATAATAGTTATGAGCAAACATTTTATTGATTTAATAGGATTTGGGTTTTCATTTTGTTTGCCTGTTTGCTTGTTTCAAAAAAGGCCAAAATAGACTCTGTCTGCAAAACCTCAATAAAAATATGTATCAAAATTAATTAATTGTCTGTACATTGGTAGCTACCCACAGAAAAATGCAATTCAATTTAAAGCAGACTTCAATCTGAAAAATGTTTGGTATTTAAAATGAAACAGTTTTGTGTAATTTCTGACAATTTCAAAATAAAATAATAAAACACAATAAAATTTAAGTACTCATTCCTGCATTCCTGGCCTGTTACTGCTCATGAAAGTGCTAGCAGAAGCTTTGCAATGTTTCAGAGACATAAGCTGTGACAATAAGCATGGCTTTCCAAAGGTATGCCATAGGTACACTGGGTATCAGGTCTGTGAGTCTTTCACAGCCCACAACAGTTTGTCCAGTTTGCCTATGTCCAGAGCTGGCACAGTAATGGAGGTCTTTCTCCTGCAGCCATATTACTACCAGAATGGAAGGATTTGTTTGGAAAGTGATGGAAAACTTACTGCTTTAAGCACCCACAAATGAGCACGTGACTTCTTCCAAAATGAGAGGACTTACAAGCCTTCTATCATTCGTAAGGAGGCCAGATGATTTTTACAGCTCCACATAATGTGAAATCTATCACATTTTAAAAATGTTTTTCCAAGCAAAAATGCCTAAATTCATTGTCTTGAATCCACTGAAAAGGTAAAGCCATTTTGACGAATTCAAGCCCCACACATGATGATGAAGAGCCACACATCCCACAAAAGGAGTCTCCCATGTGTTACTTGGTTTTGAACGTGTCACTGTGACAAGACAGTCTGCCACTGCTAGATTCAAGTCCACCTGTACACTGCTTTATACCAGGATGGCCCTCAAGCTAGTGAGCAGGTCATCTGTTATAACAGGGTAGTGGCTTCTCAGTGGGTTTTATAAATGTGCAAAAGAAGTCTGGATGGTGGTTAAACTACTAAGGCGGAATTTAGGAGACCTGAAGCCAATATCTTCCTTCCTGAGAAAGTAAATCACTTGATTGAGACTCACTAACATCTAAAAATAAAGCTAGGAAGATTTTCAAAGTGACTGATAGCTGACACAAAGTATTAGTCCACACTTACTACCTTTAATGGAGCGAACTGATAAAAGATAAATTTTCCTCTACTGGCACAGGAATTACAGATGGAAGAATGATTTGGGAATAATCACCCTGAGGAGTAGTGGCATTTTTCCATCAACTAATTATTGGTAAACAAATATTCCTATTATAGAGCCAGCTGTGATAACAGAACTTGATGCAAGCACGAGGTCAAAAACACTAGCTTCTTTTAATAAGCTTCTATTGATTGTTTCATAAATAGAAAATAAACTTTACAAAATCATCCTTTTCTCATTGATACTCATAATCCTGCCTCCAGTATCAGTAGCAGCAGCTACAGCTCTGAGACTTTTTACTTACTGAGCTTTAATTCCTAAAAATTCTGCCCCTTCATTTACAGCCGGTTTATCGATTCTCCGGGATGGCAGTGCTCATCAGATCTTTCACATAACACATACACTTCGGAATAATGAACTCCATCCACTTAGTACTTTTCATATCACAGAGCTGGAAGATACTTTAACAGCTTTGGTCTTATTTCTCCACCTGCTTAAACAGATGGTGTTTTGCTTTGAGTCCAGTGGGAACAGAGCTGGCTATGTACATATATTTCTATTCAAAGGATGTACTGAGTCTTCAAAGAGGACACTGAAGTCCAATTTTAAGCATGGAATGCTTAAAATTCTCCATGTCAAAGAAACTTGAAAGCACACTGCCTCCTGGGAGTACATGCCCTTAGTGCAACAGCAAACTCCTTGTTTAGGACATATAGTAGCAAATAATAGTTAGTGTTGAAAATATAAGGAGGGTTTCAGTAGAGTGTAATACATTCACGTAGGTTCCAGTTTGGCAGCCATGCAGGAGCTAAAGCACATTTTGTCTGAGGAAGGAAAGCTACCATATGATCTTCAAATGCTTACACCATACAAGAAACTCTGTATCACCTCTCATTCCAAAGACAAAATCAGACAAAAAGAGAAAACACCTGTACATTTCTTGAAACACTTCCTCGTTACGGAGGCTGGTTACCCTGTAACTAACAACTTACCGGCAACATCAACATGGTACCTGGGGGACCTGCTAAACCATCAGCACCAGGGAGACCAGGGCGACCAGGTGGACCCTAAGAGAACAAAGTGATGAGAGAAAAAGGGATGAGAACAAAAAGATAGTTATATAAGATAAACCTTTTGAGTCACTGACACACTTACACTTCTATTCATAACGATGCATTTGGAGGTTTAACACTGCAAATGATTTGGGAATGCTATTTATTACTAGCAAGGTAATTAACTGAATTTGGAGAAGACATTCAGCAGTAGGGAAGAAAGCTATTATCTTTAATTATTTTAATTACAAATTATAATAAAAAATGGGGAATGGAGTACCTAATTACGGAGACTCTGCTCATGACTGGGCCGAGCTGAGATTTGCATTGTGCTCCAGGGTTTGCTTTAGTTGATATAGAGAACTAACACTACTGATTCTCTTTAAAAATTCAGAGTAGGCTTAATTTTCAAAGGCTACATAAGTTCTGCAGCTATGGCCTAGAATCTATTTTTTATGAAATCTAATTCTCTTCGGCAGTTTAAAAAGGGCTAAACTGGAGGTGAAGAAATGTACCAATGTGTGTACATGACGCTCATGATTTTCGATCCAACAAGCTGCACAGATAAACACTGCTGTTGTGACAAGAGTTAGATTTATAATTGCACCCTTTCTCCCAGCAATTCACAAGCTGCATTTTCACTAGCTGAAGCTGTCACAGAGCAGGAAGGACTTGCATCAGGAGTATTCACTTGCCTGCTGCAGGTCTGCCAAAAAACTCTCTACCGTGTTGTAATGACAGACCAACAAACATCAGACTGTCATAACTGGTTAATTCTGCTGCTCAGGAGTTGAACTAAACAATGGCAAAGCTCTTCCAAAAAATTTTGGTGGTTTTTTGCCTCTTCAGGAATTAAGATCAGTAATCAGCCACTGAGCCTATTTCAGCTCTTTTTTCAAAAAAAGCCTATAGTATAAAAAAATAGTTCCCTAAAATAACACACTGCAGATAAATCTCAAACTGAGAATTACTACTAATTCAGATGTACAATAGTGAAAGTAATGTTGTAATTGTTAAAAAGAGCCATTATATAAAAAGAACTAGAGAGAGTGGTGGATTTCTCAACTACTTGTTCTAGGTATAAAAGATGGATTTTTCAAATAAAGCAATGTTCTTGTCTTGAGAGGTAATTTTCTCAGAATATTACTTTTCAAAATTTTTTACTTAAGATGGAAAGTACTCAGAATAGTTACATAGCAAGAGTAAAGTCTTTATACATATGCATGGATTGTTGTTTAAGTAAAAAACCAAACCTGTCCACATATGTTTAAAATTTAAATTAAGACATGTTATTTCACTAGGATGGAATCTGACAGCAGAATCTGGTTGCAGAAATCTGTATTGTTCTCATGAGTTTGGTATCTCATTTCTACAATTATTTACTAGTGCAATTTGTCCTTTTTTACATGAAACATGCAGTCTGCTCCACGACAGGCACATGATATGTTAAAAATTTTCTTACGATGAATTCAGTAAGCAGTTAGTATAAAAAATTAATACTAACAGTAGTTTTTCCATTACAATGCATAAAAATTCTCATATGTTTTAAATTCCAAAATATGTGTTTAGTTAATCTACAGGTAAAAAATATGATAGAATTGTGGACTCACTATCAAGGTGAAGTTGTCGGGATTTTAACATTATCTCATTATTCAGTGAAACAATAGCATCTTCTCAATGCCTTGTATAAACAAACACAACATGAACATGCTAGACTCATCAGTAAAGTATCACTCAGGAAAATCAGGAAAGTGTTTTTGGTAGCATGTTTTCCTTAAATAAACCTATTCAGGCTGTTTTAAAATCACGTTACTTGCAGCAGTAAGATAAAATTTGTGAGAACACATAAGACTAAACCAACAGCTTAAATTTCAATTGTATTAATGACTGGATAGGATTCTTATGCAGTATGTTATTTAATACGGCCAATAGATTCTGCTGAGATCAGTAAATTCTGCCAAGATCATCCAAATATTATCCATCGCTTTCAGTATTTCCATGTGCATTCTGACTCCACAGAGCTTGTTTTTCTCTGTATCTCTGTATGTTATACCTAAGGTCACAATGATTTTTTTAAAACCCATATGAAATTTTGCACCTATTGCTTTATTATATTTTAAAATAATTTACATCAAAACAGAGAAATCTAGACAAATAGGAAATTAACTTCTTTCCTCTATTTACAGTATGTATTTCTACCACTAAGAAAATGTCCAGATTGTCAGTTGATTTGCTCAGTTGAGTAAATCAGCCTCAGTTTCTTAACCTATGTGTGTATATTTCAGAGCACAGTCTAACCCTTTTCCTCTTGTGGCAAGTCTTACCATGAATACCCAGGATAATCTGTTTGTTGACTTACCCTTTCACCAGGGTCACCTGGAGGACCAACAGGACCTTGTAGACCTGGGGGACCTGTAAGACCCTATGGAAAATGAACAGCAGTATTATGATGAATGCTTGCAGCCTTTTTGAACCATTTTTTTCTCTGGAAACTTACGTTGAACACGTATTTGGATAAAATTATTTATAAGCCAGCCTATTTTTTTCTTACAAAGATTTATAGTCAACATTAAAATTTTTGATTTTCATGTGCACTCAACTTGTAGCATGCTGCCACTGAAAATGCTGGAGATAACCCTTTTTTACTTCCTTCTAAAAATGCTAAGTCCAATATACCACTTGGGAACTATGGTAGGATCAATATTAACTGTGTTAACTCATGAATACCAAAGCACGGTGAATAAATCAAATGCAATAGAAGGAAATCGTGATTAATTTACTTACAGCGGGTCCTCTTGGTCCAGGTGGTCCTTCAATAAGCATACCCTGGGCAGGAGGGGAATGAAACAAGATACTGAATTCATTGTGCCTTGGAGAAATATATAAACCATATTTTTAGATGAACTACTAAATTTAACATTTCTTAGTGTTTTGATAAACTTTTCTACGGGTCTTCTCTCTACAGTTACTAGAATTGGAATTGTGTGGCTTTAAAAGTGAGAAAGTTTTATAGGCTGGAAGGATCTCATAGCACTTGATTCAAAAAAACTTTTTTTTTTTAAAGGGTGTTAAAAAATTTGAAGGGAATATTCCCTATATAGAGATAAATATTTCTCTGTATGAAGCTATTTCTATATAGTGGGTCTTACAGCACCTTGTAGTTCCTTTTTTTGACTGCAGATTTTATTCCAAATTCCAGGTCATAAGACCTATGAATATATGATCCTCACTTCTACTTGGCTTTCCATAGGAAGGAGGACTGGACCAACAAGCTTGAAGCTAGTTGAGTAAACCGGTACAATGCTGGAGATTGGCTGTGGATACCTCCTCAGTATTATGGACATAAACTAAACGCATCGTGAAATGTTTTAAAAAGCCATGTGTTTTATGAACTAACACACTCCGAGCTTCTTCACAGATCATGTCTGAGAGGTCGAAATCATAGAATTATAGAATGCTTTGGGTTGGATTAGAAGGGACCTTCAAAGGTCATCCCCTCCAACCCCCCTTGCAATGAGCAGGGGCATCTTCAACCAGATCAGGTTGCCCAGAGCCCTATCCAACCTGACCTTGAACGTTTCCAGGGAAAGGGCTTCTACCACCTCTCTGGGCAGCCTGTGCCAGGGTTTGTTTCACCACCCTCTTTGTAAACAATTTCTGCTTTATATCCAGCCTAAATCTCCCCTCTTTTAGTTTAAAACTGTCACCCCTTGTCCTGTTGCAACAGGTCTTGCTGAAAAGATTGTACCCATCCATCTTATAAGCTCCCCTTAAGTACTGGAAGGCTGCAACAAGGTCTCCTGGAGCCTTCTCTTCTCCAAGCTGAACAACACCAGCTCTCTCTGCCTGTCCTCACAGCAGAGGTGCTTCAACCCTCTGGTCATTTTTATGGCCCTTCTGTAGACCTCCTCCACCAGGTTCATGTCCTTCTTGTGCTGAGGACTCAGAGCTGGACACTGTACTGCAAGTGGGGTCTCACCAAAGTGGAGTAGAGGGGCAGGATCACCTCCCTGGACCTGCTGGCCACGCTTCTTTTGGTGCAGCCCAGGATATGGTTGGCTTCCTGGCTGCGAGCACACATTGTTGGCTCATGTCCAGCCTTTCATCCACCAGTACCCCCAATCTTGACTTGTAACCTGTTCGTTAACTTTTGTCATAAGTAACTTAACCAACTACTAATCCTGGGTTAAGAATACAGAATTAAGAGGGAGTTTTTTTATCACAGAATTTAGACCTTCAATATTTAGGTAACAATGACACATCATAGCATTTTATCAGGCTTCAACCTAACCTAATTTTTTCCCTTGATATTTCTGTAACTAATTTTCTATGAAATAATAACCAGATTAAACTTTAATTTCTATTGGGGTCAAGTACATATTTGAAAGCAGTCCCTGAAATTTCTAGAAGAGTAAACCACACTGATATTCAACTTCTGCTAGATATCAGAAAATAATTATTTTTGTACAATCTATTTGTTTTTTAAAGTGGGTTACATTATAATTTCTCACTATCAAACATGATGCTACAGTATAACTTTGTCCTACTGTAAAATCCAATTAGTTACTATACTAATATTTAAAGATGAGAAAAATTCTGCAAGCTACTGATTCATTCCTCTCCTTATGACCAAGTTGTAACATCTGAACAAAATATTTGATTAATCTTTTAGCAGCTTGATTACACCAGCACAGGTTACACATACAAGCGCTTGCTGAAACCTGTAGTTACAGTGTTAACTGTGCCTAAGCTGAAAGCTACCTCTCCAGGTCTGTCCAAGTTGTTACTGAAGGGCCTGAAGAGCACACCTATGCTCTGTTTTCCTCTGCATAAAAAGACTCTCCTTCTTTTAAGGAACATGTGGTTAGTCCTTTGTGTAACCGAAAGGGAAGGCTGAACAGGCTACTGACTGTTAGCACTTTTATACCATCCACATTGCAGGTGATTGTTTCAGAGATCATGAATAAGGTTATCATCACCCTATCATGAACAATATGGTCTGATAATGATGTATCAACAATGTAAGTATGTTACAGTGCTAAAGAAAAACTCACCCACATCTCTACTTACAGGTTCAATCACAGCTGGTTCTCCCTTTTGGCCTTTTTCTCCATAAGCCCCATGCCCAGTCACCTGGACAGTAAAAACAGCCCGCAATATGAAAATAAGTAGAAGGTCTAAGGCCCTGATACAATAAAGAACTGCAGCAACCTGTAACTGAAAGCTAAAGCTGGAACCGATCTGTGCTATGAAAGATCTACCACAGGCGCAATCCATATGTAATCAAAACTATTCATACATGAGAAATGGAAAATGCAAAAACTGCATGCATACTTTTCAAATTATTGCACTGACGATTTGTAGTTTTCCAATGAGATGCAATAGTGTGCATAGGACTTTGGACTTAGTATCTAAAAGTTCTGTGTGTCAGTCAGGAAGCTGTTTCTTTTATTTTTTTAATGGACATATTCTTGGCAATTAACAATTATTCCTCATGGCTTTCTGAGTTAAGCAAACCTAAAGTAAGCTGGAAAGAAAGATCCCTTGGCCCCATATGGACAGTACCCTTCAAGCTCCTAATTTAATTTGTTAGACATCCACAATATGCAAATTAGTCTGAGAAGAGTCTGTGACTTCATGACATAAATGGGAAAGGAGTTAGGTGGCATTGTAAACATTAAACAATATTTCATGGGTAGCCAGTTATGCCTCCTAACTACCTGAATTAGCATCAACTGCAAAATTCTTTTCTGATCAGCTCTATGGGAAGTCTTGGGCTGAGGATTAAGATAAAAGAAGTATATAGAACAATAGGCCAGTAACAATTGCTAATGGCAGAACACAGATTCAAGGTTCAAACAAAGAAAAAGAACGTTTTTTCAGAAGTACCTCTCTTGATTGCTAACAACCACTAGAAATTAAATTCAGCTCTGTTCAGATGAAAACATTATTTTTTTTTTAATTTCAATACAGTGATTTCACATTTACACTAAAAAAGCTGGGGAATTGAAAATGTTAACGATAATGTTACAATATTTCAATATTAAATATTGTGGAAAGAAAAATGGATATAGATTTATGGCTTGTGCATTTTGTATTGATTTAGAAAGGCATAGATCTCACTAGTAATGATGCAATAGTTCATAAAGATCAAATAGCAAGAGGTAAAGATAATTATGTTTTATTATATTAATGAAAATTGATTGTAAAAATGACATCAGGTTTCCATCTTTGGAAATATTGCCCCTTTTTTGAAAGTTTCCACATAGTGAGTACTTTTCATCTTGCCTTTTTTATCAAAGGTAGAACTTCGCTTGTTCTAAATACATCCCTATGTCAAAGGAAAATTATATGCTCAGTCCTGCCAGGCCATAAATCTGTCACCATTGACTAAGTTTATTTTCGTGAAAGGGTTCAAACTTCACCTTCCCACTCACGAATTTTCTCCTTGGAAAGCAGCAGAAGCCATAGGATTCTAAACACTTACATGCCATAAAAATTCTTAGGGTAATAACATAAAACCATTAATTACAGTACTTGCACCTGCATTAGAACTTACATTCGTTCCAGCTTTAGCTCTGGTTTAGAAAGATTATTAAAACTGTTCATTTTATCATTTATTTTTTGATATCCACCTCTTCTTTCCTTTCCCCCTCATCTTCAACCCTCCCTTACTTCCTTCACCAAAAGAGACAACCCCCTTGCATTTAATAAAAGGGGATGGCCTTGATCCAAAGCCTTTCAGAAGTGAAGAAAGTATCTAATGTGTACAAAGAGCTCTGGATCAGGGTCTGTACAGTTCCCAGACTGTATAACAATAAAAGAATCACTAAAATCAATCCGCATTATGACTCCAATTGACTTACGCTTGTTTCTGTGATATCGGTCTCTGCAGGAACACCTGGACCAAACTCCTCATTAGTGGTATCAGTTGGTTTCTCTTCATATTCTTTATATTCATAAAAATCATATTCGCCTAAATCTCCATCTACCAGCAGATCAGATTCACTGAGGTCTATTCCTCTGCTTCCATATTCACTTTCCTCAGTTTTTTTAGCATAATCCTCTCCAGTTATGTATTCTTCAGCAAATACTTCTTCAACAGGATTTTGCTATTCATATCAGTAGCAAAGATTTGGGAACAGGAGGAATACGTGGGTTATTGTTAGTAAAGCAATGTAAGTATATGCTGATCCACCATGATGACTTGTCAAAAGAAGAAAGAACCATAGAACTACAGCGTATTGTCTTTTAATTAGACTCTGAAGGAACTGAAGTTCAGTCTTTCAGAGTAATTAAAAGATCTTTGTTTACATAGTACAAAGTAGTAAAGCTTACATAGCCTTTTTTTTTTTAATTTCAAAAAATACTGAATTTAGTATCTCCAGTACACTATGCGTACTGCTTTCTTCATGTTACTTTAGTGCCAAACATAGCTGAATTTCCCTGCTTGGTTTCACACTTACAAGCATTCATGAATGAACATACACAGTGCACTGAGCAGTGAATAAATTCAGATGTTTCTACAATAACAATGTACGGGAAGTGCAACTGTCACTTTAGTTAAGTTCAGCCGCCTTCATTATTTTGTGTCTATAAATACCAATGCTGAGCTAAATGTTTCAATTTATTTATCTCGTTAATGATTTTGTAGTTTATTTATTTACCATGATTCCAAATTATTTCAATTAATAATTTATTAAAAGTCCATTTGTACATTTATATAAATATAGATAAACTATATAAAAATTATTAATGTATTTTTTGTCTGAGTTAAATTCCACCTGCAAAACAGATTGATTTTTACATTTCTGAAATTTAAGCTTTCATCAAGTATGTAAACTGTCAAACCAAGCAACCAACTCACAAGCACCAAAGCAGTGTAAAAGTATGCTATATTTGAGATGTACAAAACCATTTGTGAAAAAGTAACAAAAAAGAGGATTGCTTTATTCTGCTACAGAGATCTCTTGGAAGGATAATTTTGAAAGAAATCGAAGCCCAGATATCGCTAGCGTGAGATGGATATTCTAGATGGTCAGACAACATAAACTCGCATGATCTTAAAAAATATATTAAGAAGCTAATCCAGAGTAATTACAAAAATCTCTATCTAATAATGATATTGAAATACATTGCAATTAAAATGGAAGGCCAGATTCTGATGTAACAGTTGCCTAATTCCATTAGCAACAGGACCGTGACTTTTTCCGTACAGTTAGAGTAAACGCAGATCTGAACCAATTCTAAGCGAAATTTTGCACTTATGCAGAACTGCTCTCACTAAGGAGATCACTTAGCACTTTGGACCTACCTCATTACAACTGCATTATGGTACAATTGTCTATAATTGCCCAAGAAACAGAACAATTTAAATATGCTTCTATCAATTAACTGGTGAACATGAGATTTAATGAAAGAACATTTTACAGCAGAATGAGTAAAAAACACCCTGATTCACCTTCACCTTCCAAGATACATAGGAGGAAAACAAAAAAACCAAATCGGGTCTCTTTTTCTCCTTTCCAAATGTTCAGGGCAGGGAGGGGAGAAAGCAGTTTTGTACATCTTTTAAGCAACATACCTTCATTTTAAAATGAAAATATAAAGAAAAATGAGAACAATATTTCTTACAAACAGCCATAATTTTTCCAAAACTAGCATTAATTAATATGCAGACATATTAATCAACACTGGCTTAGTGTAATAATCTTAACAAAATAATGTTTAGGCTTGACACTGTGGCTTTCTAAAACTGTGGTTTCTAACACAAGCCAAAATAATAATTCTGTCTTTTTTGAAAGTTCAAAATACAATGTCTCATTTGAATAGAACCTCAGTGAAAACCAAATCACTTGTTTTTGTTAGCTGAAGAACTATTAAAAGGAAATGATGGCTTCTGACTCAACTTCAATACGCTACTATGGTTGCAGCCGCTAGTTGTCTTGTGTTAGGTTCGTTTTATACTACATCTTAAGAATTACAGGAAAAATCAGAGACTTCACTTCCTATGAGATCAGGAGGACTGTCTAGTATTTAACCTAGTTTATACTAGATACAGCTCCATTCACATCCACACTGAATGTAACAAACCTGCATTCCCACAGCATATCTCACTGAACAATTTCCAGAATCATGAACTCTGCAGTCTAAAGATTCCGCAGTTCTCTACAGAATTAATATGAATTCTGTCCATGAAAAAGTAGGTGCCTATACTGGCCGAGAAAGCACTGCATGGACTGCTGTTATAGATGTTTACATAGAGACAGACAGATGTTCATCCTTTTAAAATGTGGTTTTGCATTTTTTTTTAATCATTGGCAATTGGTGGGCAAGTATTTTTACCTATTTTCTCAAAAGTCTTTATTACCTCATTTGCTTCAGTAGTTCTGGTGGGAGCTTCTGTCTGGGGCCCATAATCATTTTCAGCTATGCTATACTCTTGAAATCCATCAACAACGTTTGCCTAGTATTAAAGCAAAAAAGTACATTATTAAAAAAAAAAAAAGCTGTACGACAAATGCAAGTGGTATCACTTTTATTCAGGTTATGGTATTAGCCAGATGTATTCATCTAGTGGGGTTAGGTATATTTTTTCTTATTATCAGAGATCTTCCAGTCTTGGCCTGGGGAAGATCTTGATTATTTCTTGGCTACCTTTACCCCTAGTTTGGCTTTTGTTGCTGCTTGATAACTTTTCTTCTTCTTGGATGCATATTTTTCAGATTTTTTTGTTGTGGCCTTTTGGGGTTTGTCCTTTGAGCTAGCGGCCACTGTCCTCTTCTTCTTTTTGACCATGGCTTTCTTTTTCTGCAAATGTTATGAAAGATGGAATGGGAAAACATAAATAAAATGAAAAGAAAACTGAGAAAGCATGAATGAAAGAAAGGTAGCCAAATGTGAGATGAATCCTGTCAACCGTGAGACCTTCCATCTCCAACTGAAGTCAAGTGTTACAGCCACAGAGTAAAGAAATGAATGAAAGGGAAACATTAAGCTTACGTACAGAAGACACAAATTGACAAACCATGTGGTAGGAGACAGCTGGACACCACACAACAAACAGATCAGATTCTGTTACCTCTGTTTGTGCTACTGTCTCTTCGAACAGTGGGAGTCCCTCTGTTACAGAATCAGTTTCTTTATAATCTGCATCCCCATACTCATAGTCATATTCGATAAAATCTTCTGGTGTGTACTACATTGCAAATGGAAAAATATCAGGCATTCCCAGGTTAGTGGCAGCAAACTAGATTAGCAATACTGGAAAGCATCTTAACCTTTACTTAGGAGTAAAGCTTAAGAAAAGTTCTTCATTTGGGGGAAAAACACAATTTCTTATTTCTTTCAAAACACAATATAAAAGTAATAAAAAAGCAAGTAATAGCATCAGGAAAAACACTCTTGTTTATTGGACTGCACAGAAGAATCAAATATAATTTGGATTACAGTGAGCACCAACTGATCTTTGTGAAATTGTATATTTGTTTAATCTTTAAATTGCAAATAATGCTTCTTTTTACCTATACTCTTTTACCTGTGCTTTTTTTCAGAAGAATAGAGAGATGCCAATATCTGACATGAACAGGGGAAATAATTTCAGATACAGGAAAGAGGCCACAACTCACAAACAACCGTCACTGTCCTCCTCTTGTTTGATGGAGAGTTCTCAAAACCAGGGCAGCTCCATGGTGCATTTGCCTGAGTAAATGCTTCACTGGTATAATTTCATTTAAAGGTCAGATCCTCAGATGCTGTCAATTTCTCCATAGCTCCGTATCTATAATAACTAGTTATTAAATGAAGATTTGGCTTCCAAAACTTTTGTAAGAGCAAATGGATTTAGAATTGGCTTGTGTAACGTGAACACTGTCTAGGGAGCCAGGAACTCCTGAGCTGTAATCTTGGCTTTGCCATGAAGATACTAGTCTAGCTATTATGTGCACCAAGTACTACTCATCACACTGTGAAGTAAGGGCAGGTTCACACTATCTCACCACTCCCATCATGCTTGAAGCTACAGGAACTGGTTGGTTCCACAAATTAAAGCAGTCTCCTGGCTGCTACCAATTCCCATTACGTTCTCCAGTGAGCCAAAGGAAGATGGAAATGTGGCCTGAATCTGGTCAAGTGTCTGCTTTCCCTTGTTTAGGAAGAAATATTCTAAAGTGCCTCGTGTGAGCTAGCAACTTGTAAAATCTCCTCTCTGCTGTTACAAATCAGCATCATTCTCTGTAAAATAAAGACAGTATCTGTTTGTTTCATTAGATTGCTTGGAGATAATTGAGAGGATTATACATTACACTTCCAAATGACTCTGAGGATTCACAGAAGTCATAAAGATCATCAGCATCAGAAAAAGACTGATATTTTAGAAGAAATTATAAATGAGATTAAAGCAGATGTCCATATTACAAAATATATTCTACCACATGACCAAAGTACTGATTTAACTCTTTTCTCTGGCAAAGCCTTTTGATACAAATCTTGTACTTATGATTTTGATGCCCAGAAATATGGACAAGCTGATTTCCTCAGGAAGTATAAGACTAACACCGAAAAGCCTTATTCACTTAAAAACCCCTTTACACGGGTTTCTGTTACTTCACTCCTGTGACTCCTCAGAGCCCTACTATGACCAACAGCTTTTCTTAAAAAGAAGGTACAGGGATTTTTAAGAAGTCAGATGCTTTTGTTTGATTATCCTTTTGATTATTTCTGCACCCATGCACATATAATTTGCATATTAGTCATGAGTTTGGATAAACATATAGAAAGAATGTAACATACTTTCGGCAATTGCCCCAAACTATATTGTGCATGAGTAAGAGAACTTCAAACTACACTTAAATAACAAAACACTTATTATTTTAGGTGGAGAATATCCTCTCTGTGAAGTATGTTTGCACTTTGTATCTGCTTGTTATATAATGTAAGCAATGGTTTGATTTCATCAGTGGTATCACTTGCCAGAAATAAGTTGATTCCATTTATACTTCTCAAAACCAGCAGCATTTTAGACTTAAACCTGGTAAGTAATATGTGATTATTCTCTCCCTCTTCTGTAAATTAAGATTCGGTGCTAAACCCAGTGAAGTCAATGACACATCTTTGACTTGAAAGTGGTCCCAGGGCCTCACGGGCAGTGATGATACATTTTTACAGATGTGTAAATGTATAAAAACATGGGGTTTGGCTTGTGCAGTTCTGGAAATGCAACTGAGTACAAGCTGTTTCTCACGAAGTATGCCACTGACACCCGAAAAAGAAAACACGGTGAAAAGTTTCTAGGAGACCATAAGCAGCCACAGAAAGGAAGTAAAGAAAAGAAATAACCATATGGATAAAAACAGCCCTTTTGAAGTAGTTACAGAATAGCATTGAAATTTCTGTATTTTTTGGAAGTTATAAAAATGTGTGCAAATGCATCAAACCTGATTTGCTTCTGTCAAGAAGTCTATACAAACCAGATCGATCTACAAGAAAAAGAATTCTTCAGTTGAATATAAGTCTTCAAGTTCAGTCATTCCACTCCACCAGTGACAACCCATTACATACTTCTAAACGTTTCCTCAGCCAAACAACATCAGTCAAACACTCTACTGTGTAATTTTATTGATACCAAAATAACAGACACTACCCATGTTAAATATTATCCAATATCTTCAGGGATAAGTGGAGGAACATTTTGGAGAGAATTAGTGTTTCATTAGCTGGATTTAAATTTAAATATGTCATTAGGAGTTTGTTTTAATGACTTTCAGACACAGATTCCTTTTTTATAACTATTGTAGACCTATTCTGAAACTGCAAGCATTCATTTCAGCATTCATTTTGATAAATTAACAATTAAAATATAACCCTGTGTTGCTTTTTCAAATCTCAGTAGTATAGCTTCCCTCAAGGTAAACTGAACGGTTGTGCTGAATTGTGTGAACTATGTGACTAATAAAATTACCACAGTGGGTTACAAAAAGTTCTTCAGAGACCATAAACTAAACAGAAATGTTGACTGGGGGGAAAAAAAAAAAAAACAGAAAGGAAAAATATCTGTGCCAAATATTTTAGTATTAAAAGAAGAACAGTGGTGAATAAATTGATATTTATGCTAAGATCTGCCAGAGGCATAGTTTGGAAAGCCAAACATTTATGAATGAGAACTAGAAAACACTCATACATGAGTATGTGGAGAGATCTATTGCATCATGCATAGTCACACAGAAAATACTTTACTTTTGGGTATTGTGCTTCACACTTTTCTATTAAAGAAAATGAAATTTTCTTGACATATACAAAGTATTATCAGAAATACAGTGGTACATTTGGGTTGCAATGATATGCAGGCACACAGACAAAAAGAGCAGGAGTGGATGAGAAGTGAGGAATGTCATTTCCATTCTGGTATCAGATTACTGCCAAGCAAGTCAAGATCTTCTTCATGGACTTTTTTCTTTCCTTTTTAAGAGTACAGTATCAGAGATGTATGACGGATGTTTGTGAACCTACAAGCTAAGACATGTGGCCAGTATGCTGAAATCATATTCAAGTAGTTTCTAATTGGCAGTACTTTGTAGTCCCCCTGGTACAAGGGGGACAAACGGGAATATACAGCAGCCCTAAACTTCCTGCGTAGAAAGACTTTTTTCTTAGCAATTCTTCCTTTCCAGATGTTTCTTTTGAAAAACCAGCAACTCAAGTCTTTCACACCAGCCAATAACAGAGAATATGGTTTGTACTGTACTGCACAGGTCCTGTTGCAATTATTGAAATATAGATGCAAAATCTGCCAGGTGTATTTCCTGAGGCACAAGCTGTCGAGAGGAATGCTTCTCTACACCCTTAACTGGTATAAAGATGTACTTCAGAAATATTAATTACTCCACAGCGTGATATTATCAACTTGACCTGATGAAGGCTATTCCCCGTTTTTAAGACAGGACCGGTCAGTTAAATGAGGACTAAATTTACAAACACAAGGAACAGTTTAATGGAGTGAACAATGTGGCTTTGTCACCTGTTATGAAGCTGGCAACTCACACCTGCCCTGCCTCTAACAGTCAAGATTGGATATGTGACATATATCCATTTATTTTCCTGGAGTTACACAACTACAAGGTCACAATTATCAGAGGACTAGAGATGCGATATGACCAACTCAGTTTGGGAAATGTGCCTTCACATTTTGAGTGCTAACATTTCTGAGTGCAAAACCCATGCTACCTCAGGCCTTGCTATTAGTTCACAGAAGCTGGGGAGTTCACAGAAGACTGTCATGATTGCATTGCTAATAAAAGGAACGAGAGTAAGTGAACTCTTGAAAATATAGCAGAAAGCATCTAGAATTTAAAAATCAATTACTGCAAATAGAAAAGTATCTTCTGCCACTTTCTAAATTAAGTCAAGACTACTAATTCTAGGAAGAATTCAAAGCAGGGAATGAAAGCAAGTATGACAGAGACGAAGAGCGTAGTTGAAGAGAGCATCATTTGTTTTGTTACCAAAGGAAGACATTACTGGCCAGGAATGCAGCCAGAGAATCAAGAAGCTGGAATGGGATTTAAAGGGAATTCAGCTCCTGCATCATTCTGATGATCCTTCCATGGGTACAGACTTAGCCGTGAGCAAAATATACCTTCCACAGCTGTGCAGCATTACTTCAGTCCTGCTCAAGAGATCTTTCTATAAAAGTTTACCTTAACCCTAATACAGCTACATAACGGGATGGTCACCGATCTGAGACAACAGAGATGAGATTCAACAAGTGCTCATAGTAATAGCAAAATATATGCAACCATACTAACTTTCCCAGTCATTTCCCGTTAATATCTAAAGGAATCACTCAAAATTATATCTTCAGCTTGGACAACAGCTGGAACTTGGTGAGAGTTTTCATCTCAGAGACATCAGGTAGCACAATCTTCAGATGTGATGCAATTTTCTGCTGTTTTCCTTTCCTCTCTTGTAAGACCACCAATAGTTACAGAACAGCCATTCTTGTGATGGATATTGCATATGCCTGTTTTCTTACAAATGAAAGGAAGAATAAAACCTGCTGTTTCTTGATGGGACAAAAATCTTTCCAGTATGACCTCATGCTTTCTTTACCAGAGTGATTATATTACACTACCAGATCATCATGCAATTCCGGTTAAAGAGATGAACTGTTTTCTTCATCAGATAAATTTTAGAAGCAGATCAGCAGGCCTATTTAAATATTCTGAAGACAGCCTTACTGTGAAAAAAGATTCTTCTGCTATCCGTACACTAAAAACCAACCCCTCGTTCCATGATGTTGATTTTAGTAGTTTTTCCTCTGCCTTTCTAAATTACAGGGAACTAACAATCTAAATCCTCAACTAAAGCTCAATTTTTCCATTGCCTAAAGGTTATGCTAATCATCTAGCTAGCTAAAGAGGCAAAGATGACTTTGAAACATTCTAGGCTCACTAACAAAATGCAGCAAAATGAATGATGCCAAGCAAAATGAGAGTTTTAAAAATCAGATGCTGCAATATAAATGAATAGTAGCAGATGTCAATCACAGGGCAAAACGAATGTTAAAAGATTTAAAATATGGCCTCTCCTACCACATAGCCCTTATATTGTTCATAAAAGTGATAAAAGTACAGAGAAAAAGGAGGCAAGAACAAAATCTTCAAATTCCAAAGACAGCCTCTGTCAAAAGGAGAACAAGACACTAAAGTTTCTTTATTAAGTGCCTAAAGAAATAGTCTATATATCTATACAAGTGAAAAGACAGCTACTTTTAACGTCTGTCAAGTTAGCTAATTGCAATTCTAAACATGACATTAAACATGAAATTAAACATTAAAATAATTATCTTTCTGTGTTCTTCAAAAAACTAGTCTTTCTGATCAAATACCTGAAAGGACATTTAAATTAACAGGGTCCGAAAGGATGCCTGAATCCTTCAGGTTGACATATTTGGGGGGCATTTTGCATCTTTGCTTTACAAAGTTCATTTCATTAAAGGCTAATATTTCATTTCTTCGATTTCCATTAGTTTGGGTTAGGTCCAAAGTAAATGTAGAACAGTTCCTTTGGGGAGCAACTTCTTCAGCCTAAGTCAGACAGTGTGATTTATTGGGTTACAGAATTTTCCAACAGAAGATTTGAAAGCCTGATAGCTGGGTCCATTGAAAACTATACCTGATGGCACTTCAGAAGATACATTGCCCAACATCAAGGAAGATGAAGACAGGCTATATCTTCTCCTGCTCTAATTTCTGTGAGCTGGCCAAGAATATGTGATTGAACTGGAAGGGAATTTAATACATTTCCATTTATAGTAGACAGAGTTTTGAAAATAAGACAGAGGCCAGACTATTCACAAAGTATTTATAAGAAAAGCATAGGTCTGTATCTTCCTTAGGAAAAGTAATCTAGATAATTTAAAAATATAATTTCATCCCCACATATGATCCTTACAACCTAATTATACATTCAGCATGACACAAACATGATTACTAAATTAATCTTAAAGCTCTGAAAAAACCCAGCAGAGCAAAGCAAAAAGTTGAAATAAAATCAACTAAATAAAAGACCCTTTTCTCCCAAAAGACACCATTCAGCCAAGTGGCCAGTTTGTCAGTATGTTCATGAACCCTGCAAGGTATCTATCTGAATGGCTAATACCAGTGGCTCCATAGTAATTAATCCTATCATTTAATCCTAACATTCAGTGCGTTACTATGGAGCCACTGGTATTAGCCATTTAGATACATTGCTGGGCTCATAAAGATACCATATTTTCAATGACCAGACTTGCTTCTGTAAAATTCTACTATGGAAGGATAACAATCTAGTACAGAGAAGTCAAATTTCTCATTCAATGACTGTGACACTAGATTGAAACCATGATAATGCACAATGGTAATTACTTTCTAAAGTTCTTGGGCAGCTTGTTCTCTGCTTAATTCTCTTTATCCAAAAGCTGTCTAATAACAAATATCAAAACAGGATACCAATCTAGCCAGACAGTAATGTTCTCATGTTGGCTTTCAGCTTGATTAGCATCCCTATCTGGTAAATCAGGCACCCCCAATATTGCTTTTGCTGATGTAGCAGCAGACCAAGTCTACAGATGGGACAACGTGCTGCACAAGAAAGGTTTTTTGTTAAGTATGCAAGTATTGTAGGATATATTTCCTACTTCTTTATGTTTGCCCTGCATTTCATTCTTTTTCTGGTTAACATTCTGGTTAACATTGCCTTTGGTTGTGTTATCATCATTGTTTACTGCTCTGCAAAATCATGACTCTGACAAATTTTAATAGCATCCATTTTACACTCATTTCTATATTGCCAGCACAGTTCCTAAGAAACTCTACAAAAAAGTTAATTGACTGATAGGTCTCTGTTTATAGTTACTTCTGAAACAAGGCAGCCAGATTTGAATCTGTTTGTCAGGTACTTTATCATTGCCATACACTGCCTTTTTTTCTTTTTTTTCCATTCAAACATCACGTTGACAAATCAGAAGCTTTACCAAGACCTAGGTCTATAAATTCTATCAGATATCCCTATCAAATTTGCCATCTCTTCAAAACATGCAATCATTTTGAAATCATTTTCTGTATAGACTGGCTGTAATTATATTTTTATCTTTCAATACATTATTTAATTTTGCAATCAACAGTTTAAAAAAAATCCAGCATTGGATTCTATAACCTCTTCCAGTGCCTAAATAAGAGCTGTTTCATGTATTTCCTTAAAATGAATTATCTATGTTATCTGATAGGCTGCATCTTAAGAAATAACAAAATACCCTGCTTTAATGAGCTGCTTTTTTATCATTTAGCAGGCATCCTACAATTCTGGAAATTCTACAATTTAGAAAATCATTTCTTATACTGCATATTCATCACACTGATAACATTGCTGATGTGATTATTTCAGATCACCATTAATCAACATGTTAAAGAGATCCATTGACTTCACTGGGAATATTCATACAAAATTACACAAATAACTCATGGATAGCAAGATGGAAATTGTGTCTTAGCTCAGAGAGCAAAATAATTCAATCACCACAGAAAGCAATAAACGGAAGC
>NW_010420309.1:28426-63979 GCF_000710305.1 Buceros rhinoceros silvestris
AATGCCTGCTGAATTTAACAGTAAGATATTTGCTGACTACAGTGGCAATTGCATTAGGCTATGGATGATAAGGATGCTCAAAGAGAACAGCGCCACTTGTTTGATTTTATGATTCCCTTTCTTTATTATCCACAGACTGTTTTCAATCAATGTGCAGTATATAAATGGGAATTATATATGATAAGCATATAACTATATATGTGCACATAGTTTTTACGATTATGATGAGGCTTATTTTCCTTTTGATCTACAAATAGTGCTCTCAACTGACGCTAGTGTGAAACAGCTTTGTTATAGTACAAACATAATATTTGACAGCAGGAGATTTAGCTAGTCATCCATTATGGAGGGAACACAATCCCCAAGCTATTTTATTCCTATTCTACATCCCTTAGAAACATTGACATCACCAGTAGTCATTGCTAATAATCAAGCGCAAATATTCATTTTTCTGCATCTTGAACAGATTTTGAATCCACAGTCTGATCCCAACTACCTTCTGTGGACTCCAAGTCTTGGCCACATGCATTTCACTAAAGCAGAGGAGCTATCATTGCCGTCTGTGGCAGTCAGGGCAAGCAAACTTTTGCAATCTCTCTAAGCCATGTTAATTCCTGCTTAGGAGTTGATGTGAGTTTGGAGGTGACAGTACTCCCAACTTAGTTAAAGCATTTTAAGAATTTAGATATATTCGACTTCAAGAAAGAGACCAAGGGGTGATTTTAACAACCTTTTGCCACAAAGATCAGTTTATTAGATTGACTACTCTTCAATCTTATTTCAAAGTAGCAAAGCACTAGCCTGTTAAAACCTTCCAGGTCTTCACACAGAAAAAAGAAAAAGAATCAGAGTGCTAAGTCACACAGCAGCAAAGCCCAGGAAAGTTCCCAAGCAAAGTTTTAGATTTCTTTAAAATTTAATAATAACTGAAAAAAAAATAGATTTTGCTATCTTTTATTTTCTTCCCATAAAATATCAACAATATGCTTTCATCCTGTTCTGTTTTGGAATATAGTGCATGGAGATCCATGTAGCCAGGCACACAGAGAGAAGGTCCTACAAGGTCCTCAAGAGACCAGTCTCCATTCACTGTATTTTAGTGTAAAGGCCTATTGACTGATTGACACACCTTGAACTGCACCTCTGATGCAATGGATGTGGGAGTCCCTTTGAACTAAGTTTTGTATTCTGTGGACCTCAGTCGTTTGATGACATAATTTTCAGATAGAAGGAATAAATAGTAACAACAAATAAAATTATTGTGTGTTTAGGAAAAGTTCTGTCTTAAAATTGGCTCAAAGCAGGCATCTGAGAACAATTAAGCAAGTGATCTCTTGAGCAATCAGTAACAACAACCAGACAGATCACACACAGTTGAGTGCTTAGTAGCTGTGCAAAGCCAAGTTCAATTAAGACTAGTTACATTTTGCAAAAAACTTTCCACTTTACACTGTTTGATGCAAGTATTTAGAATGTCTACAACAATACATACAACTGCTGAGGCCTAATCTGTGGAATTATCTCGCTCTCACTGAATTACTCAGTTTATGGCTGTGAGGAATCTGCAGTGACAAACAACTTCTGTAAAAATTTTTTCTGTTTCTGGCAAAAATTCCAACTCTGTTTTGTCCTTGTTGATATTTACCTGCTACAAGTGGAGCTGGTTGAAATAATTTTGTGTGTACGTGCATTTGTACACTGGACACAGCTCATCAGAATACATGGCATTTCTAGCAGAAGCAGCTTACAATTACAGAATACTCACAGCTCTTAATGTCTTTGAAATGTAGCATTTGATGGTACTCAGCATCAGTGAAATCATAAACATGCACAGGAAGAACAAATGGGTAGAACTAAACAAACTCATATTGTTATAATTTTTTAAGGAATTACAGTTTAGCTTCACTGAGCATGCTGATTATTCAAATACCAGTGTGACGGGTTCCTTCGAACGCAAGAGAATGCACCCCTGCAACCTTCCTCCTGCGCATCTACAACAATGCATGCCATTTAGCTCTAAAAGCTCCTTGGTTAACTTGTATCCAGCACAACCACTAATGAGCAACAAATTTAGTAATACATGACTGATTACTCACCTCATCAACTTGAGGATCCTGAGCCTGAGCAGCACTGGGCACTGGGGAATCACAGTCTGGGCTATAATGCTCACAATAGTCATATGCAGCTCTGGGGTCTGCTATAATCAACAGCTGCTGGATCTCACCCTGCAGGAAAGCATACACAGATTAAATAACAAAAACAGTCTAGAGTTCATCGGAAGTACAGTTTTCATTCAGAAAACAAAACCAGGCACATAATACTTAGATATTATATTAACATTTGTGGTTATAAATAACATAGCTATTTAATTTCCGCTGCTATTCTAGAAAACATCTTAACTATTGTTGACATGGCAAAACAATGCAAATTAATACCGAATGACTAGGTGCAAAATTCTGGCTTAAAATGCCTGGTTTGGAAAGCAGAGGGTGGGAAGGTGTAACTCCTGCTCTGTCATTTTCATGCTGTTTATTTACTTCTTCACTGGGAACCAGTCTGAATTCCTAAGATTTAATTCAGGGTACTTCCTATTAGCAGCATGCAGCTCAGCATGCAAGTGATCAACAATACAAGTCTGAGAGTTTGCATCACATCTGTACTCTCAAAGAAGGGATAAAATAAAACAAAATTAAAAAGGCTGTACCAGAGACACAGTTATTGGAATAGAAAATAATTAAGTAAGCACTGTGTAAATTCACACTAGAGAATGTGTTGAAACAAAAATTCTAACAGCTTACAATGCAAGTGATCAACAATACAAGTCTGAGAGTTTGCATCACATCTGTACTCTCAAAGAAGGGATAAAATAAAACAAAATTAAAAAGGCTGTACCAGAGACAAAGTTATTGGAATAAAAAGTAATTAAGTAAGCACTGTGTAAATTCACGCTAGAGTGTGTTGAAACAAAAATTCTAACAGCTTACAAATGTTATTTTCATCTCTATTCCCAGATATCGTGCATAAAACAAACATCACAGTTAAAAGACCCATCAGATAACAAAAACGGCTCTGCTGAGATCCCCTACAGAGACCTTGTCTGTTTATCATCTTCCACAGAAAGCTGCCTGGTAAACAGTGTACTTCCTAACACAGTGGTACCATTCAAACCACATTAGGTAAATTATGGCCAACATCTCCACTATAAATTTCCTTATTCAGGAGCTTCTTATGCTGTCAGAAAAATAAGGTTGTGGCAAATTGGCACATGCACTTTATCGAAACCCATTAACTTAAATCTCTCAATATTTCTCCAGAAGGGGGAATTCTTAACATTTAATATATTTACAATACCAAAAATGGGGGCAAAGGAATAGCCTTGTTAGTATATCTGTGCGTATTTTGTCTTTAAAGAAAAAATATCATAACTGATGGAAATGTACAGCTGGGAAAATTCACAATAATCTCAGTGTTTCCAAAATCGCTTTAAAACTCTTGGAGTAGCCTTTAACAAATTAACAACATTGGAGAGTATTTTAAAATAGTAAAGATAAATTTGTAATGCTCCTTCCTTTCAAAAAAAGAAAAATCACAGAAAGAAGCAAAACCCCCTCAAATAAAAAGAAATTGAATAACCTTCTGCAATTTTCCTAGTACTACAACACTTTTTCACAAAATTAACATAAAATATGAAATACTTAATTTCTTAGCACATAATGGCTATACATTACAATTCTGGTTTTTACAATACACTCAACTCATTTTACTTGATAGACTCGTGTATCTCAGATTACTTTAGAGCTGGAATATATTTCTTTCTAAACTTCCAGAAATACTACAAATGCAGCGGCTTGTTCCCCTGCCGGTGGTTCTAGACTCTCTTTTATTTTCCTTAGCTCACTAATGCCTCCCGATTTGGACATCTTCCTACAGAATCTGCTATGCATACAGAGGAATTCTGCCTTTGGTTCCTTACACGGCTCCCTCAAGAGTCTGAGTACTTTGAGGGGTTTTGAGCAGTCATTGTCAGCCTGGGTTATCTATAGCCCATCTCCAGCAAAGTGTTTCCAAAGTGCTCTGCCCTTCCTCTTTCAGCTGAATTAAAACTAAGCAAAACAGAGGAACTAGTAACTGGAAGACAAAAGGGGTAACTCTTTTCGAGCAGTCATTAGCGTTAGATGTGTAGAACCCCTGCCTTCACCCTGTCGAGCTCAGGTCACTGTCTTCCTACACGGCCCCGAACATGGCCTTCTGAGATAGCCATGCAGATCCCCATTCACACAAGTGCGCCAGCTAGCATGAGTAACGTTGAAACTGCTCCTGAAACTACTGCTGTTTAGTATAGTTCGCTAAGAGAACCCACGGCGGTGAATAGAAGCAGTATTCTGGAGCTTGCTTTGTGCTGACCGTGAATGCCATGGAATTTTGGCAGTGGGTTTTGTCGGATTGTGTGTTTACAAGAAGCACTCAGCATGCTGTTACCACTTGGCTTAGATGTCCCTAAATTGGTTAAAGCTGTTCTTGATCCATTGACTGTACTTCCCAGCCCTGCCTGTCTGCCTGTCACGGGTCTGCAGAGAGGGAGACACTCAGAAGTCTTGCACAGTGTACATAAATAGCTAGTGGCTACTCAGGTGTGAGAAGTTTACTGAGGAACAGATTGATTTTACATTCGTCATCTCAAATACTATTTTTTCTCTTTTTTCCTTCAACATCTGCTTCAAAAATATTTCCAGTGAATTGTTCTTTTTCTGTTTTTATTTTTCTCTCTTGGCTAATTAAATGGCTTCTTTGAGTATTTGTATGTAATGTATTGACCATGCTCTTCCACTAGTCAGTGAAGAGCTTTCATTTCAGAAAAGGTCAACCATTTCAGCACATGAAATTCCACATACATTATTGTGGATTTCATTAATGTGATTTAATTATCATTCTAAGATATTTGTTGGACATATCTACACTCTTTAAGAATTTTCCACAGAATGACTTCAGTCTTCACAAACACATTTTTTTATTTTAATTGCTTGATTTTGTGAGACTGAAATAGAATTTTATAAAGTTCTTTGCTAATAAACTACAAATACTTAATTTGGCTATACTTCACGACCTAGAGTCATAAATTAGGCACTTAATGATCTACCTGAACAAGTCCTAAGAAATTTCAATGAAGATATGGATAAAATGAGGTCATGGGTTATTAACAAGTCTAATAGTGGGTCTCTAAACCAACACTGGGGAATCTAAACATGCATGCATATGTGCATATTCTTATTCTTATATGAAAATTTCAGGAAAAAGGAAGTCTCACAGGATAGAATCATGGGAACAAGAGAGGGAGAATAAAGGTAGGGAATGAGCTAGGAGAGCAGAGTAAAATTTACAAATACACCTGAGCATCCTTGAAGTACTCTGAAAAGTGTATATAGAAAAAAAAAGTTCAAAAGGCAGCTGCGTATATAGATTATTTCTATTTCCTTCTCTATGAGATTGTTATGACCACCTTGGTTACAGTGAAAGACTGATCAGGCAATTTCACAGTTGATACAAGTCAAATGTTTTAAGTCTCTGCTGAGCCAGCCTTTCACCATGATTTGATGTCATAATTGTCATGGATCAATTTGGAGTCTTAATATTTAGTTTGGATATATATATATACACTTTATTGAAATAGCCACTAAGCTGTTGTCAAAGCCAACGCATAACTGACAAAGTCAAGGCATAGTTGAGTAATTAAGTGCAATGTGGAATAAAAATATTTAAAGTCTATGGTCATTTTAATTCCTCTCTTTTGGGAATCAGCCCATAACTAAAACCAGAAGCTTTTGAATCAGCCTTATATGAAAAAAGCTGCCTGAGAATCATAAAATATCTTTCTCATAAGTTATGCCTAGCATGCAAACATGGCACAGAAGGAGTACTTCTGTAACGCTGTCCTAAAAGGTACTCTACCAAATAAGCTACTCTTTGCAGAATCCTCCAACATAATCGAAAGGTGTTAATTAGATCTCAGGAAACATCCTCTCTTTAGTGGCATACCACAGCAAATGTGGAGAACTAGGCAACAGAGCTATAAGGAGAATATGCTCAAATCAGTTCAATGCCTGCCTGTTCAAACAGCTGCACAGACTTTAACTGTCCTACCACAAGGGACAGCTCAGCTGTGAATGAGAAGCGTGTGGGAAATTCAGTCACCGAAAATTCCTCCGTGAATCTTACAGACATTCCACAGTGACATTCTAGAAGAAGAAAGTTTATGTGATGTACACTTCCAGGATTTGTTGAAAAACACACATCGCAAAATAATAATGCACAGGGTGGGGTATTGCACAGAAAACATAGCCTCTTGATACGAAAACAGTTTGCAACACTAAAAAATAACGCTGACTAACAAAAAATGGAAATAAAGATCCAATTTGCAGGAAAGCAGTAGACTACCAAGTTCTCTTTTCAATTTTACTGACTTTTTCTTGATGTAATTATTGCTATAATTAGCCTCACGGTAGTTATTGCTGTATTTTTTAGAGCCTTTCTTAGATTTCTAAGCAGAAATCAGAATAAGGAAAATCACCAGTGTCAGATTTTCTCAGTGATATAACTTGTGGAGGGCCTGAGAAGTAAGGAATGAATTATTTTATCATTATAAACAATAAATATTAATGGTGGATTATTATCCTAATTATGACTTCCAAAAACGTCTTAGGTATTATCTCTTTTCTTGAAACATTCTCTTTTCCTTTTAACTATGTAATCTTACTAATGCTTTATAAATACAGTGTATTAGGAAAGTATAACCATGAAGTAGTGCATTTATAGCCTATTTATCAGCTAAAATTTTCTGTCATTGATAAAAGGCAAAATTATTAATTCTTACAAGGCTATAAGGGCACTATATGAAGGAATCAGTGCCGAAACTTCTGGTTTTTCCAGTATTTTAAATTTTATGGTCTAGTTCCCTATTCCTACAAGAATCTCAAAGTTCAGTTGAAGAGACAGATTTTTAGGATATCTCTTTCACAAGAATCTTAATAAAACACTAACCCTACCAGACGAAAATGACCTTTGTCGAGGGAATAGCAGGTAAGCATTACTCGAGAAGCTCTGCATGACCCTCTCCACAGAAGCAAACTTCGCAAATTATTCGAAATACTAAAAAAACCCAAACCAAAACAAAAAAAACTTCTAAGATCAAGTAGGAGGCTACAAAACAATGTGACTGGACAAGAATTGAGAATTCAAGTTGTTTCTTATTGTAAAATAATAAGATTTTCTAGAATTATTTAATTAGTGGAAATGAAAACTCTTTCCAGCTCAACAACAACAACAAAAAAGTAGCAATTATCTAAATGTCTAATCATATATTAGAGGTTCAGAAAGACTTTCCACAACTAGAGCGGGGGGTTAGTATTAGCAAAATACCATCCTTTTGATTCACATTCTGGATAAAATGAGTACCTCTTCTGTGCTTAAGGATAACTAGATTTTAAAGATGACTACATAAATGGTGATGAAAGCATAACGAAACCAGTACCAGGCACTGTATCAATTCATGAGAACAACACCACTATCTTTAATTTTCATATGATCACTAAAGCCTAAGAATTACAGAGTGAACTCTTCAGTAAATCAGCAGAAATCCTAACCTGTGTATATATGCTAACTTTAATTAGTTATGTGACAGTACAACTATACAACACTCCAAAGAACAGACGTCTAGACAGCCTGGATATTACTATAGAATTTAGAAAAACTGCTGCAGAATTCATTTAATCTTCCTGTGAAGATTCGAGGGATTGAATAATTCCAGGGGCCTTTAATATAATATTCCGTAACCCAAGCCCATTACATAATATAGCTAGAGAAAGATATTTAGAGCTTGCCAGACTGAAGGACTATAAAAGCAATAAATTGTGAAAGCAGAATTCTGTACAGGTCAAAGTTTCCATAGAAATCAATGTCTTCTTGATTCTTTGAAGCTGCAGGCTTATAGCAGTATGTATTCAGCTTAATTAAGAATTAGGCTGATAAACCAATTAGAATTTTCAACCTTCAAAACATAGCTGTTCACAGACCAAAGTCTACTGCAATTCTTGGCTGAGAAACTCGATTGTATTGCAATGCCTGTATATAGAGCATGTGCACATTACAGAGACCTGTAACCAAGGACATCTTATATTCTTGATAAAAGACCTGCAAATCTGTTGCATTGTCACTTATCTTTGAAACCTCTTACACAGCTGTTGTTTAAAACTTAAAGGTATTACACACAGTATTAAGTGAGGTGATAATAAATCCTGTCTTTACAATTTGCTTAAGGTGAAGTGACAGGTAGCATTTTTTTGAGCCCAGATTGTTAATTTTAAATGTAATTAAAGCAGTTTAGTTAAATGACTATTCCTTTGTTTCTTGGGAATATTCCCTGAAAATTAACTTCAACTCCAGTGAATTACCAGATCTTTGCCTTCTTTTCCTCCTCCCTTCCTGCTTCCAAAAATAAGGAAAAGAAACAAAGAAAATAGAATTATTTACTTTTTTTTCACTGAGCATAAGTTTGGAAAGAATATTAAAAAAATTAGAAAATACCAAACCACCATTCTTTCAGACTAAAAAGAAGGCAGAACAAAACAAGCCAAATAGAAAGCTTTGATAAAAAAATACTGGGGTTTTTATTTGGTGCCTCTGAAATGGAAAAATGGATTGTTTGCTTTTAATTCTTGTGTTGGGATTTTTTTCCTCCCAACACCAGCAGTTGGCCACTTCTCTGGTGTTGATAGCTACAAGATTGCTCCTAAATAGTTTTGCCTGGAACCTATCACATGTTTTGGTTTCTGTCCCATTTATGTTAACCATTACTTTCTCAAGTGGCACACTGAACATTTAGTGGGTCACTAGCAATTACTAAAGGTGACTTACAATGGGAATCATTTTGGTTATGTCTACATTATCTGGTAGTGCAGCTCAACAGGACAGAATAAAACAGAGGGTACTGACGTTACATCATTCACACTACATGCCTTTGGAGTCGTTTTACCTGGGGATGGCTTCCCTATTCTACTTTAGCCGTACAGCAATTTTGGTCAGTCAGTAAAAGCTCTGTCCACTCTGCTGCTGCTGCCTTCTTCAGAGAGCATGCCACAGATCAACGGTCTCTGTGCGCTTGCACACATACACTTCCCACACTTACGGATGTGTGATGGATGGTTACTCCTCTGAAGAGATCCGTATGATAAATACTAATGCTGACCAGGTACTATCACTCGGTCTTCAACTGCTCACTCAGGCTATTTAAAGGAATCCTATGTTGCTCATAAGTGTATGAATGCTTTCTTAAAGAACACGTGTTAATGCCTAGTTTCACAATCTAAACCCTTCATTAGCAGAGGTTACTGCAAGGATTTAAACCCATAAACTGTGTGCAGTTAAAGCTTTCGCTGGCTTTAAGTAAGAGTCTTATATTCATCAGGTTTTGCTCATTATACTAATTTACAGCACAGTGCCTAAAAAATCATGGTATTGGTCTGACGTGGAGTTTGTGAAGGGAAAAAGCCTCTATAGGGAAATATCTGCATAAAGACTCAATCATTAACTTACTGTGTAAGAGTTACTGTGAAAAACTACTGTATTGTCCACACCAACAGTACTAAATGAGGAGTGACAAATCCTTAAAGCTGGCAAGGAATAAAAAGATCCCTGCTATTTATCAAACATTTAAGCTACAAACGTATTTCAATGGATACAACTCAAAATTCTTTTACTAGGTGCTATGTACCAGCATCTGAATAATTTCTTTTTTTTCTTTTTAGTTTTTACATTATTGTAAGCATTCTCTTTGTAGCAAGCACTTACAAACCAGCCCTTCTTGCACTATGTATTAGAAAACACACGAAGAGATTCATTTCAAATGACACGCGAAAAAGTTTGAGGTATACTGTGTCAGTCATTCATAAACAAGCCTGTACATATTAGTCCCACTTATATCAACAGATGCACTTCAGTGAGCAAGGAAGTGTTTCGCAACATAAATGAAGGTCTCATAATTTGGCAGATAGTAGTACTAGTTTCTAGATAGAGTAACTTTATTACTTTAAGACATATTCACAGTTTATAATTTGCTTCTTAAGCATTTGTATGCACCTGATGCTTAGAGCTTGCACACATTCAATATTTAGTTCATATTGATTTCTATATTAATTGAGCACAGTTTCGTACAATCTCAGGTTAGCACCTGTATTCAGGAATGAGCAGCAGGGAACTCCAAATTAGAATTTCTTCATACAACTACCCCTCAAAATTTGGAAATACGTAAAATAAATCTTTTCTTGCTTTTAAAGCTAAACTAGAAGATCTTTCTGAGGGCACTACTGAAAAATGCTTCTTAGCTTTAGCACCAGTAGGTAAACTTACCAAGGAATGTTATGTTCGTTGAATATACAAACATAGCAAATTAGGTAGTCATCTATAATGCTTTTAGGACACTAATCAGCCCTTTCATTCTTTCCATAGTGATCTACCTGATCTCTGGACACCCTGTATGCTTAATAACTCAGAATTATTACACAAAAGTTACATTAAAGCAGTGATGTCAAACTCATTAAAATGTATGGATTTAAAATTTTCCCGTGTTCTATAACATATTAATATGGTAGCAATAGTCAGACTGCCAGAATCAGAACACAGAAACCAGAAGTTAATATTAGGAACAGAAAAAAGTAAAGGAAATAGTCAAGAATTTACTTTCATTAAATTTTGTTGTATTATAAGTTTAAAATAACACAGTTAGAAATGAAGAATATTTGATCCACTCTGATGTAAAACTGTTTTAAAATAAGTGTAAAATATTCTTCATAGGAGCAATATTTGTTCTGAGGATTCTAAATGAACGGTCTATCCAAATATGCTAGAGCAATGTGACTGAAGAAGTCATTCTTTTTTCCAAAGATAAAATCAAGTTGTCAGGAGGTCATGATAATAGCTCATAATAATACCTATTTCTGACTTGTGTGCATGCAAGAACTCACTCGTAGAGGTTTAGATGTGATCTCTAAGTGAACAGGAACTTACGATGTATCTAATTGTTTACAGCGCTGATTCTGACAGTGCTGAACTCTGCTTTTAATGGGAGTGAAATACCTTAACGATGCAACTGGTTATTTGTGCCGTTGTGTTATGCTGTATGAATGGGTTCAGGACAAAAAGAATCCCTGGCATCTTCAACTAATCAGGTCACTGAAGCCTAAGATTTCTTTATATTTATCTACAGGTTAATTATTTCCACAATTTGAATTTCCATCTGATGTAAGGAGGCTGAAGAGTGCTCCTCCATTCCTGTGATCAAATCATTAGCTTATTATGTCTAAAGCCATCATTACTACACAAGATAAAACAGCCTTTGTGATGCACGCATACAGTATTAATCCTTCTGACACTCTGTGCTGTGTATTCCAACAGGTCACTGCCCACTTTAAGTATTTCTTTTTATGTGATTCCTACATGTAAGCTAATAAAGGCATCAAATGTCATATGGAAAGGCTATCTTATACAGTTATTTAGCCATGACATTAGATTTAAGTGTTTAAGGCTTAAAACTGCTCATTTCTGGAATTTTCTGCACATAGAATAAGACACATTGTGTTATGTATTTCTTCAGTGCCTCTGTGTGTGTGTGTGTGTGTGTGTGTGTTCAGTACATGGTCTCAAGATACAGCAGGGTTCTCAACACAGAAATACTACCAAGGAGAGGCATGGAGCAATCAAACATCACTTTGTGCTACCATGAATGAGATAAACAGAGTATTTAAGACACAACCAGGAGACTTCTAAGCAGAAGACAAATTTCAGGGAACAGCCCCAAACTTTAGAAATTGTAGCAGCAGCAGCTAAAGGACAGAAAAAGTCCTGTTAATGAAACAAAAAGAATTCTGTTTAGAGAGTAGAAAAATGTGACACAAACTCAAGAACTAGATTATGTTTTGCTTGGCCAGACTTTGAAGGACAGACATCATTAAAAATTCACATGGCACAGTACTTTGTGAGAGATATTCTAATTGCCTATTTTCAACACGTTTCTAGCTACAGATTCAAATAACTGAACATAGGTACAAATGGACCCATGGCGGCTGTACAGTAAAAGACAAAGCAGACACCTACCCCAAAACAAAAGACTGCAAGCTTCTAGTTTAAACAGAAGACTTCATACTAAATCTAAACCCCCAGCAATTACTAGAACAGCCTTACAAGAATATAACTAATTTATCTGAATAAAGCAAAAGAAAAGGGGTGCAATCAGTTAAGTAAGGAAACCTCATCACTGAGGGAATATCGAAATAGACATCACAAACGTTAGAAATGTTGCTGTTCTCAGTGCTGAATGTTAAGATTCACCCTGACTTTACAGACAGCTGCATGATTTCTTTTATGAGTCCAAAGCCATCTCTCTTCTTAGCGGATCTCAGCTGGAATTGAAGCACTGACTTGCCATATTGAATTTCAGTGAAAAATCTGACAGAGGATCACTAGCTTCCTTTTTCATCCTTCGACATGTGACAAAAACCCTCAGAGAAAAGGATTTTTTTTTTAATCATTCTAGCAAGTTCTCTTAAAGTTATATCCTCATGTCTGTGTTGACTTCATGTAAGTTTGACTTCAAGAAAAATGTGGTATTATTTTGGGGGTTTCTTCAGTTAATCTGCTAATTCTTATTTTTTAAGTACCAATTTCAATTTGCCTAGTATGTCTTCACCCAAAAGATGCTAACCAAAAAATAATTGCATCCTAGCATGTCCCTTCCCCTCTCTTCTTACTCTACAGTGCTTGAAAGAGTGGAGGGAATTGTATATCCAACTGCAAAAGGTATGGATGGAGGAAACTCCTACTCTAACAGTTCCTCTACAGTGATAATCATTTTGCCTTAAAATAGTTACTCTGTGTCATGACTCAAAGTTTCACCTTTCTTTCTGGGTGGCTAATAAACTTTGTGACAGATAAATGACATAGCAGGAAATTTTCACAACTACCATTTTATTTACTCCTTAGACAGCCTATGCTCCTTCTGTATTCCTATGGAATGGTCCTAATCTCTCTTTAACAAAATTTTTTTGGAAGATTTAATATTTAAAACTATTTACAATATAGAGGACGGATATAATGTCATAATAGTCAACAACTTCAGAGATGAAAGGCCCCTATATGCCTCTCTTCTATTCGACACGTTACTTAATGCAAATGATTAAAACAAATATCTCCCTTTATGCACATATCATCAACCACTTATTTACAAACAGCTAAGCACAATTGTTTCAGCACCCCTGAAGCTTTAAGACAGGTCTTTTTATTTAGCAATTGCACTGAGTAAAACAAACTAAACACCAGTGTTCAGTTATTGTGTACTTCCCTCCTCAACAAATTTAAAAATGGTTACAAACTTTGCAGGAACAAGAGAGGGTCCATTGCTTGAGTTTCTGTTACAATCTAAAAATCTCAAATCACTTTAAAATGGTAACAAAATATTGGTTTATCTACTTCTATTCCTTTTTTTCCTGAATTCTTTTTATTTATATATATTAATATTGCACATATTTTGACAATTTATTGCCAAGTACTCATATTGTGGGACTAGGTTTCTGATCTAAGAAAGAAAATCAAATGAAAATTGAAAGTAATTATTCCATGTGAAAACTGAAAATCCTTGTCCCACGGCAGATACGGCACCTGTGGACTCCATCTTCAAATGGAAACTAATGCCCTTCAGATGTGCAAACTGTATTCAAGACTACAGATAAATTAGGCTGTGAATATCAAATATATCATACTGATAGACCCATTAAATCATCTCAGAAACTTCCCAATTCAAAAGGCTCATGTTTCATCATGGCCATGAAAATGAAAGATGACAACGACACAGTGTTACACTCAAAATTGGTATTTCGTCTCTTGATGCCTATGCAGCTTCTCAGGAATATGCTCTGCTTAATGCTAGGATTACAACTCTGGACATTTATGGAGCACAGATGTTCTGTACGTGAGCTTATCTACTGATCTGTATTCGTGTTTTTCAGTTTTAATATAAATTTGACAGTTTTGACACTTGTATAACAATATTACAAAAGAGACTCAATAGCGTAGATTTAAAAAAGCTTCATTATTATTAGCCTGTAAAAGCAATTGTTAACATAAGGATTCTACCTAGAAAGGCCTCATGATTGGCAGTCACATACTTCCTTAGAGGCATTTTACCCTTCCTATATGTACTTCTTGGCCAGTAAATGATGGAAACATATATGTCCTTATTGCCTAAGTATTTTCCAGTTACTGGAAAGAGTAGTAAGTGGGATAAACAATATAACGGATTCATATTACACAGAAAACTTTCCAGGTCCTTCTCCCCCTCTCTCTAACACTGTTAAGCATGCACAAATATCTGTAAATGTTTAAGAGTGTCAGAAATAAAATTATTCCGTTTCATACTACTGAACTTTCCCAGATTAATTCTCCTAAATATCTCAGTTATCTCAGCACTAGAGAGAAAGGCAAAAAAGTAAGCCCCTTCCAGATACAACATAATCTAAAGGACAGAAAAATGTGTCATATCTTCCAACAATAGAGACACTTTCCTGGTTTACTTTTATTTCAGCGTGTCCTAACCAGTTCTATAAATCAAAGCTTCTATATTATACCAGCTTTTGTCCTAATTTTTTTTCTGCTTTGCATTAAGAACTTCACTCAACACAATATCACTCATTTCCATTTGTTCCGTATTGATTTTTACCTCAAAAACTTCTTCATCCAGAATCCTGGTTCCAAAGACAGTGATGCCATTGGTGTCCACAACTGTTTTGTCACTTCTTTCAAGCGGTTTTGTCGTTTTTTTGCTACAGTCAACAATCATTGTAACACTTTTTTTCTCCACACTAATAGCTACTCGATGCCACCTATTGAGAAAAGAAGTCCATAATTCCACTGTAATTTATGTTCTTAAAACTAGGTCATGTGTTCTTATCAAGGCAGTTTATTGCAGATTGTGCATCAATCAAGTCACAGATAAAATTTTAAATGTCTCCATTTATTTTCTTCTTTCATACGTACAGAAATGTACACAATGTTTTGTCTATTGACCATATAACTTCTGTCTCTTAGTACAAAAGAATCTCATCTATAGCTCTTTGTGAATAACCTATGTAAGTTCAAACTGACTTTCTCTGAAGCTTTCCCAAGAGAATATTAGTAAACGCAAATTAGAAGCCAGTGTACTGTTTAAATTTTATTAGATTGAATGATCCGAGAGCAGATTTTACTGTTATGAATGTACTCGATTTTCCAAATTACTTAAGGAATTACTTGTGAAAATATATTTAACCCAGCAGTTTAGTCTTTGTTATTCACATTTTACTATTTGTTCTCTAAGATCAATCAACAAAATTTTACCATGTTATTACGCATTTTTGAATGTATCCCATAGCTTTAGAGATTTTTCAAAGACGTACAACTGTTCCAACACAGATGCTTTTCCAGATATGTATACTTACAAATGTTTGCTGATATTTCTGCAACAATAGTTTTGCCTATTTAAATATTCACCGAAAAGGGAAGGAAGCAATTCAGAATACTGACAAATTATTTGTTCTCAAGGGTATTTGAAAATATTTTGTACAATTAGCCCAACTATACCATGTTTTTATGAGACTTTATTATCATGACAGAACACACTGATCTAGAGAGCCTCTCAACTATGACAATTTAAATATCTAAGAGCAAAAGCAGGCCACTCTGTAATCTAACTTGGAGCAAAACATCAAAGAATCTTTGATGCGCCATGGCAAAAAGTGTCAAAGTTCGTCATATTAGCAACTGGTAAGAGGAACACTGGAATCAAATTATTTTCACAGGCATTTGTGGCACTAAGATTGTCTAAATCAGAGGGACAGATTAGATCACGATTACAAAGACCTTCTGTATATCAAAAGAAACACCTCAAAGCTAATGGAATCTGACTGCTAAACAGTACCACTGAGCCAGAACTCTAATTCCATGTTTTCTCTGGAATGCAGTTAAACATTATCCTTGTAAAAGAAAATTGTCCATGCATCCTCAGGCACATTACACTGCTTACACTTCTTAAATAGTTTCTGAAATGAAGAATGTTGTCCTAGATACTTCACAAAGTAGCTGAGCCAGAAGAAAATTGTTGGTCAATCTTTTGAAAGCATGTGGAACCTGAAAGCATGAAATCTTAGCTCACTGCGGATAGGACTGACTCCAGTTGTTACAAGTTGTATAGTCTCACCACAGGAGATTGTATGAAACTAAGATAGTTTTGATTTTTTTATTCTTATCAGCTTTTCAATGTTCTGGGTGAAATTGTGAAATGCGTGTCAAAGCTTTGTTATTTAGAGGAAGTAAACGAAATAAAAGGTTTGCTGCTTTGTTTTCTCACCCCTTCTTGCTAGGGAAATGCATCAGGTTTATGTTTCATGGTAATTCCATTCTCGAGTAGTAAAAGGGCTAGAAGACAATTACTTTTTTCCTTTTTTATCCTTTATTGCTGTATAAACTTATTTCATTATAATTGAATTTTCCCTTCCTTCGCTTTAATAAAATTTCGTTCTGTGTATCTCTGAAGATGTGGCTGCTCTTTGTGGACTGCAGCACAATAAATAAAAATCCATGAAAGGATGAGTGTCCACTTACAAGCACTAGAATGACATTCCCAGACAATGGTTGCTTGTCTACAAAGAGAAGTTGGGTGAAAAAAGAAAATTAGCAACTGCATTAATAATGCCTGAGATTGTCTTTACTAAGGGTGCAGTATAGATCCTTGCCACGCTTCACATTAATTGTCCAATTGTCTCATTCTTCCCAGATTTCCTTATATATAGGCATCTTAAACCATATTATTTACCTGCTGTTTTGTTTCAGGATAGGAGAAATTCTATTTTATTCAACTTTTCTTCACTCTGCCTCAAATGGACATGACAGCCCTTCTAGTGAGACTATTCCCTGAGTCTTTTTGAAAACACAGTTTCTGTATTGCATAAGAACAATCTTCATAGGTTTAGTTTTGGTAGGTTTAACTTCTGGGACTATTTATTCGCTCTTGATTTATGAAATCGCAAATAAGAAAGGTTGTTTGGCTTTATTTGTAGCTGTATACACCATTTGAAGCTGGAACTGTATTCTGCTGCAAAGGTTCTCTGATTTTGTACCGCAGCAGTCCAACCAGCTAGAAATTGTGTTACTGATTTCCTCAAATATTTAAGATAACGATTTGTAAAGACTTTAATCACATATACAGTGCTGTGTGGTATTATTTTTCATCTTAAAATTTCACACTTACTTGCCATCAGCAATGTTGACCGTTCTGAAAAGAGGGTAGTCTTCTGGGGCTGGTTTTCCATTTTGGTCTTCAAACAGGAAGACAGGGGATCTACCCACTTCAACACCCACTTGCTGAATTCCTTGCTCATTGTAGATAGACAGAAGAAAGGACTGGATACCCTTTTTAGGTTTCACTGTCATTAATACTGAAAAATCTTCTGGAAAATCTCCACCTGTAAACAAAGTAACATATGCAGTTACAAATTCAGAAAAGAGTAAACCATTCTTCGAAGGTTTACATTTTTCTATCAGCACAGAGGATCCTGCATACATATTGTCGGGGTTTTTTAATTCTCCAAAATGAATGCTTTAAAAAAAAAAAAAAAAAATCACACTAGAATTTTTTTATCTCTTTTTTTCTTTCTGGTCTTGCTTTAATTCCTGAAAGATATCATAGAATCACAGGATGCCAGGGTTTGGAAGGGACCTCTGGAGATCACGTGGTCCAATTCCCTGCTAAATCAGGTTCACCTAGAGCTGGTTGCACAGGACCACATCCAGGTGGGCTTCGAATATCTCCAGAGAAGGAGTCTCCACAACCTCTCTGGGCAGCCTGTTCTAGTCCTCTGTCACCCTCAAAATAGTTTTTCCTCATTTTCAGGTGGAAATCCCAATGTTCAATTTTGTGCCTGTTGCCCTTGTTGAACTTCATTCAGTTGTCCTCTACCCACCCCTCCAGCCTGTCTAGGTCACGCTCAATGGCCTTCTGGTGTGTCAGCAGCTCCTCCCAGTTTTGTATCATCTTGTATTGCTGAGGGCACACTCTGTCCCTTCATCCAGGTCATTGATGAATATGCTGAACAAAACTGGACTCAGGACTGACCCCTGGGAAACACCGCTAGCTACCGGCCTCCAACTAGACTCTGTACCACTGATCACAACCCTCTGAGCTCTGGCATTCTGGCAGTTCTCAATCCATCTCACTGTCCGCTCATCTGACCCGCACTTCCTAAGCATGCCTTTAAGGTTCTTAAAAACATGACTTGTAAAACTAATTCATGTAATAACACAAGATATTCAAGAACCATGATCACTTTACATTCATTATTTTTTCTATTCATCTTCTTTTTAATAATATTCTAATTTAAAAACATGCACTACAATTTCATTCTACAAAATAAGTATTGTATTATAGCAAGTATGTTCCCAGGCACTTCACCTCCCTTGATAATCACTTGTTTTAGTTTCTCTCTCACAATATATATTTGAGTGTTTCTGGGATAATATTGTGCATAACACTGAAAAAATTATAAAAGTAGTTTTATTTAATAGGAGCTTAAGGCAAAATCAAAGAACATTCATTTAATTTTCATTTATTCCCTGATCTTTCTCTTTGAAGAGATTACCTATCAACCACTTTTAAAACTTTTCAAGAAAAACTAAACAAAATTAAAAGTGAATATAGCTTGTTTACAAAGGAAAGACTGAGGTTTGTACTCAGTCTGCTCCTGTTTCACTTTATGTGAAAGTCTATTAACCTTAATAACAAACGAAGTAAGACTGAGATTCTAAAATTCAGAATATACATTGGATCCGTGTGGCTTCAGCTTCAATTTGACATGCAAGAAGCAGAGGGATTAGAATCTAATGATAATGATGGCAACGAATATAACTGCAACTTTGTGTGTATGAGTGGGTAAAACAGTCTTAAACATTTTAATAATATGATACATTTTAATGAATTAATATATTACATTTTCTTCATAAATTAAAGTATGTAAGAGTTCAACATGCAAAGGTGATTTAGGAATTGCTTCTTCAATGGAGAAAATATAAGATTGTTTTCAAGACAGGTTGTGTGGGAAAAGCCTTTCAAGATTCTACAGTCTTCTGTGAACACAAGCTAGTGAGGCATTAACTCTTTAGTTACACTATTAAAACAAAACACATAAAATCTTCATTGCTCTTTAAATTACATACTGCTCTTCTAAAAGAGGAACTCCCTAGTCTTACACTTATTACATTGTCTGCTGCAATGCTGAGTTATGTGCTTTCTACCATCTTTTAAACTTCTTTTATAGAAGGCCATCGAAACACTGTAGTAAGATAGACCTCTTTAGGGCTTTTTTTGACATCTTATTTTGAAGGGATCAAAGCTCAATAGGAATATTTAATTTACTCTGGTGAGCCTTTGGTCAAGCTTTTTCATTTCAAAGAAAAGCTGTTAGTTTACAGATTACAGTAAACTGTTATAACTTTTACTGTCAGAATAAACAGATAACAAAAAAAGGAAAAGAGAAAAGATGGCTGTCAAGAAAGGCCACAGAAATTATTTGAGAAGTACTGAACACTTGCCCTGTCTGCACTGTTAATCAAGTGTTTTATCTTGCACCTATATCGTGTAATTACAAGTAAATTTCCTCCAAACACAACTTTGATCGAAAAAGTAAAAAAATTAATGACATTCTAACATGTAAAGTTGTATGTATTGCTATGAATACATAGTTCCTGGACACACATCTGGTATAGCTAGCAAAGGCTTCTAACTACTTTTAAATTTCTTGTTTATTGGTATGGTTCTCTTTGCACAACAACCAAAAATAACAGTTGGAGGGAAAATCGCTAGAAAAATCTTTGTATATGCCTGGGTTGCCATTCCTGTTACTTCCATACGCTTTTGTAAAAGATAACTAAGATCAGATAAACGAACAGTAAAATAAAGATCTTAGGAGTTATATTTACAATTATATAATGCCTTCCAGCCAGTGAAATCAATACCTCCTGTATGCTAGGAAGTTGGTAAATATTATTAGATCAATTTTTAAAAGATGGATATATTGATGATTCCAGCTTTGCCATTCATGGTTCCCTTTGAGTTACAGTAGCTAAAAGATACCTATGCTTCCTGATGAGTTACAGGAGTTAGATGAAAGCAAGCATAGGATGCACTACAACTTGTTCTGTTTAGTTAAAACGATGTCTCACAACTCGGTCTTATCTTGGATACCTTCTGTAGTCTTTCCACTACTACAGAGAATTAAGGAAAAGGGATATGGTCACTCAAATATCTTCTAAGAATAATCTCTGGAAAAGAACTTCTTGTGGTGGGAAAAGGAAGATTGTTCCACAAGATTCAAAAGGAAGTAATGGCTATAATCACCTCAAAAAAAATTGTTTCTAAGTTCTTTACTGAAGTACAGAGTAGCATGAAATTTTCCTGTATTAAGTAAAGTTTTGTGGTGGCTTCTTTTTATACTGTGAGTGAGCAATGCTTTTTATTCATCTTCTGCACACGGAAGTGTTGCAACAGATTGGTAAAAATCAAGCAAATTCATTCCAGTTGTAAAGCAGAAACTAAAAGCATTAATAAGAAGGGTACCTAAATTAAGGAAGTCAAAGGCTATAGAAATTTAGATGTCAGGCAACAACATGAGGAACTTATTTGTTCTGGCATTCAAGAATCATATGAACAGTTATTACTGCAGCTGCCAGATCTTCTTATGCTACGATTTGATTCGTGGATAAGTGCAAGTCAACCCAAACCCTCAGACTTCCAGCCCTAGGCTCTTGGGTTTTCATGTAGCAAAAGGTGCTTATACTGTTCTAAACATTAAAAAAAAAAAAAAAAAAATCAGTGACTTAAAGTCTGTTTAATCTTTTTTCCAGTTGTATTTGAATGTTCATTTAAACTCTTCTGTTGTACCACTTGGCTTCAATGACACACATTGTAAAACTCAGACTATAAAGGTGCCAACTTATTACACTGTGCAACAGTGGACAGTTTTTCAATACAATGGATCATTTTTTGTATTCTTTAAAGAAACAGCAGCCCATATTCTGCTAACCTTATTTAGGTGAAGTAGAAATTAATTATACATATAATCACACTAATATCAGCAAGACATTGCAGACTGTAATGTGCCATTCAGTGAATGATAATTTCAACTTGACAGCTCTGTTAACTATATGGAACTTAGTTGAGATGATACACTAAACACTGAAGAAGAATATAAAAATAATGCAAATATTATATCAATATTAATAAAAATGGAAAATAGTGAAAATATTATATCAGTGATGAATTTTGCTTTTATCTTCTTCCATGAATAAAACAGTAAACTGATGAATTAAGTGAACATTTAAGTTATGCTTGAACTGCGTATAGCTGTTTCACATGTTGTTCTGGGAATGCGTTCTTACTACATGACAATGTATGTTTCCTCCTTTTATAGATCTTGGATGATATCTATATGATTGCTACTCTGAAAGACAAAAAAGAAAGTATTTTCTTTGCCAACATTTAATCTGCAGGTTTATAGACAGACTTGTTCAAACTCTGCATTGAGCTATCAAAGCAGAGAAATAAAATGTTCCACAATTTTGGTTTGTAATATTCTCATAATTTCCCCCAATGAGTGTGGGTCAAGTGACAAATGACAGCAAAACAATTGAACGAAAGTCTCTGCTCAACATCCAAAGAATCTTTTCCAAAATGTGATTATTTAATTTTAGAGAAATTTGAGAGAAGATGGAATCACATTACCTGCTATCCGCAACTAGCCTTGTTGAATCCCCCAAATACCCAGATACTCTTAGGTAATTCTTAACAGATGGTGCTTCTGGGAATGATTTTGCAATGGCCAACCACAACTCATTTCTATCACTGCAGCATTACTCCAGGAAGCGCTTCCTTTAAATGGACTGCTGAAACTGGAGGAAGCTTGCCAAAGCCACCAAATAAGCTTTCCATCACATACCATCATGAAAGAACAGGTAATATGACTTACAGGCCAATTCTGCCAGTGACACAAAATTTGATGAAGAGCTTTATAACTGAAGCCAATAAAAATTGATTCATTCAGTGGATAAAGAGCATGGCCTGTCATTCGTGTGCAGGCCCAACTCTAGGGATAACAGAAGTGTTTTGTGGTACTGATGATGGAATACATGCTGTGCTTTACGTACCATAAAAACATTGGCATTAATGTAATTCGCCAGAGTTACAGCTTTTGACAGTCTTACCTGGGTACAGCTGCTTTGTTGGGGCACTGAGCTGTGCAGCTTTTGAAACTCTATAGGCAACATCTGATCCTTTTGAATCCCTTCTGTTTGTGCAAAATCCTGCTGTTCTTGATACTCCTTCTGGTGAATTGTGAAATTCTAATGCTTTTAACACATCAACAGGTTCAGCTGAGGGAGGAAAAAAAAACCAACAAAAAGAATTACTCATCTTGCAGCCTCTAAAAAGGATATTAATTTCATTGCAAAAGCTTATGTGTAATCAGCACTAGCTGCATCCTATTTTGATTTATTACAGATTATCCCTACATCAGAATACTATTTTAGCAGGATTACTCATTTTTAAATATATGAATTCACCCCATCCAATGTAATTGTTACGATTAGATTTTCAAACTACTGGACTACACACTGAAAATCACTGTTCCCAAAAGCAGAGAATCTTGGTGATGGAAACTTACAACGCATTGAAAGAATGAGTGATTTCTAAAAAATGGAACTGATTTTTAAAAGTTTGTACAAAAGTTTCAGAAGCACACAGCTACTAATAATCTGCTATCGAAAACTTGTTGAAAACCAGGGGTGCTACTGCACTGATATTGATACAAATTTTTTTATATATATATCCAACAACAAAGCCTTAAGTTCACCACGGCAAAAAGGCCAAGTACTGAATGGACAAGCACACAGAGGCAGTGAGAGAACACAGGTAACCTACTGCACATCTCTTCTCTTAGAAAAAAATGAGATGTTCATTCTCATACCACCTTACATGTCATGGCTTCGCTTTTTTTTTTTTTTTTTTTTTAGTGGAAACAGAGTTTCAACAGACTGGGTTTTTTACTGGTATTATTCTGCAGGTTTTGTCTGGAAAGGCAGTTTTACATGACTTTGACTGTTAAAGCTGAGAAATGTGTTTGGTAAATCTGACCCTTCCTCACATCTTTGAACTTCACTCTGGCATTAACTATAGCTAATTTATTCTCTGTTATTATTCATTTTATGTGTCAATGAATATCAGCTTATGGCCCAAAACTAACTCTGTGAGAATACTCAACTCTTTGAACAAATATTTGCAAACAAGTGAAAGAGTTTAAAATCATAGGCAAAGTGATTCTCTAATTAGAGTCACCAATGGAAAGATTTCTACCTTCTTTTCTTACTGTTTGTACAGTTCTAGGCAGTGTTACTATTATTTTTGTCACTGCAGTTATCTCAGAAGTCACTGTAGTATTTTCACTATCAATAATAGATGTGAACAAAGTTTAACTAGCTCATCCTATTCATCTCCTGACATTTCCAAATATGAAGAACTCAACTTTGTGGTTAAGACTATCTTTGAATAACCCCAAAAGTATATTCCTTAAAAAAAAAATCTGACATTTTCTCAATCAGCCTAGAATACACTTCTTCAGTCTTAAAACGTATTCACAAGAAAATGCTTGTGAGCTTCTTTAATATTTTTTCATATTACGAAACTTCTCATTTTCCATCAAATAATGTTACCAGATATAAACCAAACAGCCAATGTTTGTTGCAGGCTAATACATTTAGAATGAATGCTACGGTATACACCTGAATTTACTTAAAATCTACATATCCTCCAGATTTAAGAAACTACGTGTAAACATCCTCAAAAGAAAAGTTTCAATAGCGTGCAAATTCTCTCTGTTAAGTACCGAGTAAATAATTTTCATGGATATAATGTACTTTCTGTAGGTATTCCACACAATTCTGAAGGAACTGCCTTACTTTTTTTCTGTAAAGTGATGGCTATTTTTGCAATACCTATAATAATTTGAACCAGTAATGTCATGTCGAACCAGTAACTGGAAATATTAGTAAAAATTCCAAGTCATTGTATAAGTCAACCACTGCTACATTCCTTTTTCCTTTGCTCTTTTCAATAATTTGTACCAGATTCTTCATTATTTTTTAGAATAATGGCTGTTCTTTGCCTGGATGACTGGAAGAGTATTCAGCCATAAACAAGATTATTCATCACTCCCTGCTAGTTCTGCTGCTAAAAAACTTCCAGACAAGGAACAGAATAATAAAAAAGAAAAATCTTTAAACCACAAATTCCAAATAATAAGAACAAACATTTTGTTAATAGTCCGTAGACGACATTTATATCCACAAACTGTGATTCACAAAAGGTACATAGCAAAAACACTAGTTGGTTTACAAGGATTTCTAGAAATGTAACTTGTCATGGAAATGACAGGTTACATGAAGCAATTTATGCAAAAAAAGATAGTTAGTCCATCTCCAATGATAACGCGGCTGACTTACTGAATACTTAGACATCACAAGTAACAGAAACTGCTTCCATAATTTATATAAAAGATTTCAGACAGCCACTTCGACCAATAGTTAAAAAGTAAAGAAGTTCTTTAGAAGTCTTTAGATAAATCAGGTAGGCATGTATAAGACTTGATGTGCATTTTTACATAAAATTTGTTCTTTATATAAACCAGCATATCCTTCAGTCTTCAAAATAAACAGTTTCTGTCCCTTCCTCATAAACGGTTTTGCAACATTCTTGTGTGTTTCATTATTTAACCTGGGCTTGACTCTCATCAAATGCCCAGATTAGGATGCCACCAATCCTAAATTTCAGTTGGGAGGTAGCAGGCTTGGAAGTTTCCTCACAGCTCTTATTGCCACCCCACAGCTGAAAACAGGGCTCACTGCGTAAAGAATTTCTCCCCTACACTCCTCCTATGTTATGCACAGGGCTACCATATATATGGGTTTCTGCATAAACACCCTCTTTTAGCTCGTGGAACTTTTGTCTCAGTGAATTTCAGGATTCTTTTATATATTCTGGAACTATGGCAACCTAGTTGGAGCAAGTGTTCAGCAGCCAGCCCTGACCAGGCTGCCATGTCATTAGTCTCAAAATTCTTGATGAGCTCACTGTACATATACAGATGAACTGCTGAATGCCTCTACAGAAAGCACTAGACACAGTTGCTCTCAATATGCCACAGAACACACACATGTACGAATCCAGTCAAAAATAAACAGCTCTCAAAACCCAGAATTGCCTAGGTCCTAGCTGGTTACAGTGAACCTGTTTGAAGAATAAAGGGCAACAAGAAGTCCTCACGCAGTCAACACTGGCCTGCTTAGAAGACCAGAAGAGTGAGGTAGGAATACAACTCACAGAGCCAGGAAGAGCATAATCTGGAAGCCATCAGCTGAAACTGTGGCTTTGCTCTGACAGTTTCTGTAGGTTCTACAGTGCTCAATGTCACTGTACCCAGGTAGGTTCAGCTCTTCCTAAAACTGTCTCTTCTCTAGCATTCTGCTCCCACATGATTCCTGGGAATGGTAAATTCCAAGGCCATGCAGTTTGCCTGTTCGCATGGTCCACAAATTAAGATTACAGCTTGTATTTATATGGGCCACATTAATATAACCCATATATTGGCAGATCTAAGGTCTCACACAAGAACTTCTTTACAGTGCACAAAGCAGCTTGCCTAAATGATTTTACCTTCTAGTCTTTTTGCATCTTTCCAATTTGGTGCTAACACTTAAGATGGCAAGGAAATAATCAACAAATAAGCATCATCCAGAGATCTCTGTGCACCACTTCCTGGAGTGCAGTTAATTCTCCTTATGAAACTCAGACATAAGCTTTGAAAACTCAGCTCTGTCTGCCATGACAAATTTGACAAAATACAAGATTGGGACCTGGAAAGTGGGACCCTTCACGTAGATGTTTACGGCTACACTGTCCTGCTGCTTGAAGGCCACCTCCTGCAGGCAAGCTAGACACAAGATAATCCTTTGAAAAGGAGCCCATGTTCATCAGGGCAGGCCTTCATTGTTCAGCTTCAGCTCTCTTGAGTTTCAGACTGCAACCAAAAAGCAAGTTTCCACTGTGCTGCTTTTCCACCGATAGAGAACCAACTGCAGGGGATTATTCTTCTCACTAAATATTAGCGTGCAAAGTTCAACAGCATATGTCCTTGATTCAAAAAAGTTCAGAGAAAAGTGTAACTTTCACTGTCACCAACAGCCTATAGAGTAGTAGCCAGAGAGCAGTGTTTAAAAGTGTTGGGATTTCTGGAATGGCAAAGGAGAATTCTTCAAAAATCCCTTTTTAGAAGACGTAATTGTGTGAGATGGAAACCTGAGTGTCCTAGTATCTTTCAAAATACCAAACTGTTAAGCATTTAGCTCCAGCGTAAGTTCCACATTTTCAAAAATAAAGAAGATAAAAGCACACACACACACACACACACACACAAAAAAGAATGGTGCAACATATAGAGACTTGAAATAACTTGTAACTTGCAATATTTTAAATTGTAGAGCCAAATTCTGGTCTTCGTTACTATGGTATGACTGAAGTACATACATTCACTCAATGAGTTCTCTGTATTTATAGTGATGTGGATAAGAACACTTGGTACAGTGCATTTCATATTTAATATAACTTTTTCTTTAGCTTTCTTCCATAGAAACTGAATAGGAACCTTGGGGTGGGGGTGGGGGATGGGACAAGGGGGATGGGACCAAACAGATTGACGGAATTATAGAATCTTTTAAGCTACTTTAAATGGTACTGAAATGTGTAAAAGCATGTTAACTAAAAGAAAAAAAAAATACAATGAAATTATAGATTGAAAAAGAACTTCCTATCTTTTTTCTTCAGTGTAAAATATTATAGCTTCCATTTAATTCCACAGTCTCTAAATTGAAATAAAGTCTGTGCTATACCATTCCTATTAATACTGGTATTGATACTACACATATGGGTCAAATTCCTTTCTTACTGTACTGAAAAGCAGTTTATGGGGCAACTGATGAGCGGCTGCAATTCCCCAGTACTGTGGATCTCACTCAGTATTTCATGTCTTACTCAGATCTTCAGAGGTTAAACACCTAGAGTGATCCTGTCACGGATGAATGCAGTGGTCCTCAGTAGATTTGGAATACATGCAGATAGAGAAGATATTATTCATTGAACTGAGAGTTCTTTTGAGTTAATTCAATTATTCCTTAAGAAATAACCAAGGAAGTCAGAATGGACAATGGTTCTTCCCATTTAGAAGGTCCCAGATCTTGAGTTTTCTTCAATTCTACACAGAATATGCTGCAAGCCACTTAGAAACTGCAGTGAGAAATGAATATAGCACTGAACTTTTTTAGATAGGCTAAACCAAACTTCTCTTTCTATGAACTGTACAGCAAAGCATTTTCAGCTGCAGTTAAAAGTGCTAGTGACTAAGAACCAAACAATTCAAGGCAGAATTTTACTGAAGATAGGGCATACATAAGAAGCAATTATCTGCATTTTCAGAAGGAAGGACTTTGCTCTCCAGCCTCAAATTGAAACTCTCCAGGACTGACAGGAAAGTGACTGTGGTGGCAATTTCTGGATCCAAAATTCATTCCCATACGGAACTGTTCAGGGGATGACTCATTTAGACTAAAATATTTTTTTCTGTTCAAATGCCCAACAAAGCACAGAAGTTGAAATCCTATTATATTTAGATTTTGGTCTGGTAACTCCTGGGTCTTAGTCTCTTAATTTTATGAAGGACCTCAGGGACAATGACCCTTCCCTATGTTCACCTACATAATTTACAAAATGCTCCCAGATTGCATGCTGGAGGATATACTTTAAACACAAATAATAACAAAACACAAGGGAAAAAAAGAGCCAGTATTCTTTACTTTGCAGATACACCATGGCAAACTGAGCATGCATTGTTTGCTATACTGTTAATAACTTTGGTAACTGTGGCTCTTCCTTTTTCAGACATAATAATCAGCATTCTTATAATAAACAGTATTATATATTTTTCAGATATAATAAACAGATAACTTCTCAAGTTATCATAATTCTTCAACAATGTCCTTCTTTTGATTAATATGAAAGTGAAAATTATGTGTGATGACTCCACGATCAGCCTGTAAGAGTTACAATCAATAACTAGTAATTGGTCAGAAACAGCCCTAGAGTAGAGAAGATCTTAATTTGCCCCAGTAAAAAGAATTATCTGAAAAATTTAGAAGACAAATGTTTCTCAATTACTACTATTTTACTTCATATTTTTCCATGGAAATACTTTTCATTCTGCAAGTAATCTGTTCCAATGGAACCAGCACAAAACTAAAGAGTGTTGAAACATTAATCTTCAATTCTAAATGGAGTGTTTTTCTTAAAGCTTAGTCCAGTTTCATTTTACTGTGACAGATGATTTAAAGAGAAGCTATTATAGCCTGGTAGGCTAAAATACACATATTTGGTGGGAATTGATGAAGGGACTTCTTATATTTGTGGACAAGACCTTCCAAATAGGATATCTATGGTTAAATTTCTAGGGATATATTTAGGAACTTCAAAAAAAAAAAGGTGCTATCTGCTCCACAGTTGTTTATTGGGTTTTTTTTTAAACTATGCTATGTATTATAAAGCCATAATAGTCCACAGTTATTTAGCTTATTTACTTTTTTGAAAATTTTGAATCTTCATAACTGTAAGTGCTCCAAGGACTCACAATGCATTCTATAGGTGGATAAAGATAAAAACTATGATGAAAGTTCCTAACTGACCCTCATTAGATGGTCCAAGGCTTAATAAATATGAGGTGAAAATATTTTCATGAACAAGAACTCGTATGAAGGGGCGACTAGTCTTCAGTTTCTGTTGCTGGCCTCTCAGAACAGTGCTGTCAAGCCAGAAAATAGGGGAATGATTTTTATTTAAAAATAGTCTTAAATACAGATTGTGTCAAAGTTCTTCTACACAGGTTTATTTCAGCTACCATTCATCAAGCTGTTTCAGCAGTTCCCCTACTGTGAAACTTGATAACTTTTCCCCTCCTTGCATTCCTTCTCCCAGATCCACTTCTCCCAGTCCCCTTTCTGATTCTATCAACAATTACCAAGCAGTTTAGTTTACCAGCTAGACCTAAGTTTGCTAGAGCAGAAAGAGTAATAAATGCTGCCACTTTGCCAAATTATCCGTCAGGAAGACTTTACTAGCAGTGTTAGAATCTGGATTTGTTAAACCATTTGTTGACTTTAAGGATACAATATAAGACCAGAAATCTATGATATTTCTCCTGTGGTAGGAATATTTTTGTTCTTATTTTCATCCTTGTATACTTCTACTTATTGTGGGCAGGTATGATAACTTTTAAAAAACAGAAATACATACCATTATGTGTACTTATTAATTTACTGAGTTCTTAATCTATTAAGCATCAATACAAGAGTAAACATCTAGGAGCAGGAACTCAAAAGCATGTTATGCCCAAAATGCTTCACTGAGCTTCCCGGATCTTAGAAAGGACTCTATTACCTTCCCACTGCAAGGTCTCTTCTCTGAATCCCAAACAATGATTCCTGCAGTTTTGCCACATGTGTCTAAGCCTCAGAAAAGGATCAGACACTCTTCTGCCCTTAGCATTTCCTACTGGCTAGCTCTGGGCAGATCTGTGCTTCCTCATGGGCTTTTGGGACTGGCAGTCTGAGAATTGCCTGCCTCCCTCTACTGAGAGACCAGACATATAACAGAAAACTGTTCTGGGAGCAAGCACAAAAGCATCAGTTCTGCAGTGTCCTTTGTGAAGGTTCCAATACCTTACATAGTGTTACCCAGAGGACTTTACAGAACTGAATAATATGGACTCTCTTTTGTGGGCTGCAAAACTGAGTTACAGAGCATCTTCCATGTACAAAAATGAAAACAATTAAGCTGCCTAAAGGAATTACATAATGCTCCTGCAAATCAAGCTGGGGTTTTCTTCTAGGTACCCAAATATAAATTTTTGAGATTAACTGAATATATATTGCCCATGTATATATTTCTAGAGGCATACTTCAAGGTTGTTCTACCTGTTAAAAATCTTCCTACATGTTAGCTTTCAGATGAATTATGTAATTGGGATCTTGGCTGGTGACATTTTTAGAGGAAGGTGTTATTGCACCGCTTTCATATTTAATATTACAAGAACTAGAAATTATCCAGATGCATTCAGGAATGCTTTAAATGCCCTATGATTGACTGTTGTACCAACAGACAGCTTGTGTTGACACTGCTCAGAACTGGCTGCCTCAGTTTGCACACCAGTTACTTGGAAATTTTTCCTTTACTTTCTATGCTGCAAAATCTACTAAATACATAAAAGTATTTCAAAGGAAATAAGGACAATCTATGCACATATAGGGCACATTTCTGATACTCCGCTGTATCTTATCTGATACTGACTATCTCTTTCTAAAGACCAATCTCTAATACAGTAAGACAGAAAAACAAACACCAAAAAAACCCCCACCATTTAAATTCCATATTGAAACCAGTGGAGAACTTGCCTATATAAACTACATACTCATATCTTTAATAAGGTTAGCTTGCAGGCTAATTTAGTTACCTGAAATATTCAGCATAAAAATAAGAATAGTTATTTCTGGGTTTTGTTACGTTGTACAATTCTAAAGTGTAACCTAGATTTTGAGACATTTCATATTTGCTTTATATATTTTGACACAAAACATGACTTGTTGTTCAGCAACAATGACTACAATCAAGCACTAAAGACCTGATCCTGACTTCATAGATTTTTCACTTGTTCCTCACAAAAGATTGGGCTAGTTCATCATCTGGGGCAGACCTGTGTTGATCCATCAGTTTACAATATTTTAACATCTGTCTCAGTACTTCTGTGGAGTTATTCCTATTTTACACCAAAGCAGATGCAGACCAAGTGTCTAACTATGTTGAGGCCTCTGCTAAATATTCAAGAAGTTCTTTCTGTACAGACAGTGGAGACAGCACTTCCAGCTGTGAAAATCAGCAAAACAAGTATTAAATTCTTGGAGTATCCTGTTTCTATTACCACATCAAAAAAAGACACAATCTAAAAATGGTCACTGCTACAGGAAGAGACAAGGTGTTCCCTCAGCAATTAAATATGAAAGAAATTGAGCCTGCTTAAAAGCTCTGTCAGTCAAGGTATTTATTCAGTAATAATCCCAACAGACTTTCAAAATATCTTCTATTCTAATAAATGGGAGTTTTCAAATATGGAACATTTGTACATTTTTCAGCTATAGGCATAGGAAAAAAAGCAAAACACAGCTATGGACAAGATTTCCAGATGGGGCCATTTAAAGTAACACTATTTAATTTGATAGAGAATCAACTAAATGATTTAAAAATACTACAATAATTTGATTAAAAACACAGGTAAGGGACACAGCAGATAAAACTTAGGCTACAGTAACACTTCAACAATGTGATCATAATTTGGCTCATATCTAAGTTAATTTGGATTATAGTCAAAGCTTAGCTGCCAGTGACATTATTCATAGCAGTATCAGGATCTTCATTTTTAAATCATATTTTATAATACATCTTTCAATTTGCTTTGCAGCAATCACTTTGCTTCCATAATATCAGCTCTGCCAAATAGTATCTATTTCACATACTGTATGCATTAACACTATGACATACAGTGAAGTCCCAGACCTAGAATTTACAAAGGTTTTTACAACCCCTTATGTGTGGTAATGTGCTAAAAAGAATTTAAGTTCTGCCAGATTCTACTACTATTGTAATAACAGGGTCAACAATTAAACCTTACATTTACAGTCTGTAAACTTGGTATTTAATACTGAGTACTATAGCTATAAGCCCTTGCAACAGGCATGAGTGTTCACCTAATGCCTTTTAAGCCACTGCTTTCTGTTGTGTCCATCCAGAGGGCATACCTTTATCACTGCAGGAGACTCCACATTCTTAGAACATTAGAGATTTCTCCCAAGCTCTGCGTAATTTATTCTCCCCTATTATCAACAAATACTCAGAACGATAAATTAACAAGTGCTGGGAGGATTTCTTCTGAAAAGAAGCAGAGAGCTCCACAGAGAAAAGAAAAGCCACTTAATCTTGCTGGCAGATGGAAACCCTACTGTTCACCACCGTTCAAAACAAATCGAGGAGAGACATAATTGCTCTAGTGTGTTTTAGGTATAACTTCACTTCAGTAGTAATGCCATGGCTCTTTTATTATGCTGCAACTGTCTTAGAAGTAAGGATCGCATTTGGAGGAGACCAAGTAACTTTGGCAAGACAGGTATAAAACTGAGTATGACAACTCCTTTGCTACATTTTATAACTGCTACAGATACCAGTTTTACCAACGGTATTTTTTTTTCGGTAATCAGAAGACACCATACCACCAGGAAAAGGTTTTGTGTAAAAGACTATTTTTTCTAGTGACATTCCAATAATAGGTGCTAGGCACAGAAATTATTTCACGCCAAAACCACTGAATACTTGTTGGTATTCTCTATGTATTTATATACAGTTACATTTGCTAAGCTATACACAAATTTCACTGATCTTGAGAAACTTCTTTTCTGCAGAGCTAGTAAAAAGACAGTTCCCTGCAGCCTAAATACTCCTTTTGTAGGATTCTTGTGAAGTCTCCTTCTAAAAAGATTCATGCTTTTAGAGAATCTACAACACATACCAGTCATTTTTCTGAGTCAGATGTCTGCTGCTGAAGTTGAAATAATTATTGTACCTTAGAAACAATTAAAAATCTAAATTATACAGTGAAACAGACATATACATGCAAGTCTCTCTTGCACGATACTGGGAAGACTGGACCATTTCACCTGCTGATCCCTGGCACTCAGAAAAACTTCAACTAGGACCACTAGCTGAATCTAGTGAAAGAACCCTTTGATTTAATTACTTTTGCTCAATTTGTGAATATTTACCTGAGAAACCCCTGTATATTCTTTGTTTCTGAAGATTCATGGCATTTTCTTAAACTGAAATTAACACACAAGACAATTTCACTGTATATTAAAGGAACAATTAAAAATATATTCTTTTTCAACCTTAAAAGTGAATTGATCAGTTAAAATCAAAAGTGCTTTACATCCCTAGCAGGTCTGAGAAGAGATTCATACTTTTCTAGTTTAAAATATCTTTTTGTACAGGTTTAGACTAGCCAGATACGTTAAAGAGTTTTCATTCAAGAAACAGATTCATATCCTCCCAGTGTAACTTACTAAGCAATTAAAAATAAGTAACAGTGTTAACTGTCTATCCACAAAGAAAACTCTCCTTTTGCCACTACGAGTGGGCCCAGTTCTGCATTCCTTCTGCACCTAGAACTCCCACTAGTTTTCAAGCTTGGGGGGGGGGAGGGGGAAGCACAGGAAGCTTTGTATTTCCTCAGATGACGGAAAAAAATATCTTTTCTATATTAGAAACAAATTTGCTTGTCACTTACAGAGAAGGTCCGAAGTGTACTGTCAATATATAGCTTCATGACCTCATTTTCAGTAAAGATTCTTAAATCTTTTTGCACTCAGATTAAGACCCAGATTTCCATTTACTTGAAAAAGCTTATAAATGATAAAAAGTCTGATTTTTCATTTCTTGCCCATGAAATTTAAATCGGTATCACAATAGCGCATTGATGCCAGGCCCTTACAGAAAATTTATAGTGTTGAAGCCATGCCATTTCAACTAAATACGTTTATTCATTCCAAACACATTACCAACAGTTTTAGTATTAAAGGTGAGGAATGGAAAGGAAATCAAAGGATGTCTTTTAAAATACTGAATTTTGTTTACTTTAGACAAGTCATAAAGCTAAAATATTTTCTAAAAAGAGCTGCCTAAGAGCTGGTGGGCAGTGAGCTGACCAAAAATGAGTCACTAGTTTGCCCATTCATTTGCTTCTCACTTCTGTAACTTTTTCTGCCTAAAGAAGAAATAACTCCAGAACCCTACTGGATCTTCACACCCCCCTTCTTGGAACTGTGAAAGACACCTCATACTTCTCTTTCATTTTTGTGTTAAATAAAGCAACTTGAAAAAAACTCAAGAATTTTAGGAATCTTTTGAGGTTTCTCTACATTCAATGGATTCTGTTGTCTTAAAAAGAAGCTATTACTATACGATTAGCACTTTGTATAAATACACCATGTAATCGTCTTTACATAGGAGTGGTTTGTTAAAAGACTATTTAAGAATGTAGGATTTATCAATTATAATTGGTAATTTATCAGTTTATAATCAGTTTTAATTTAGTCATATTCTTCACCTGCTGTAGTATGTTATTTTATTCCTCAGTATTTTCCCTCTCCTATTTTCAAATATGAATCATTATCTCCTATTTTATCTTTTTAGCTATTTTAAATAAGATTAAAACACATACAAGACAATTCAGAAATATCTGCCTTGTACTCCGTTAGGGAAATTAGGTCAAATTCTACTCCCTCTGTAGTCAATGGAAAAACTCTTACTGACTTCAATAACAGATCATGCCCTAAACACACAGCTCCCTGTAGTTTCTAAGCAAATGGCATACTGTATTTCAGAAAAGTTCAAGATCTAAGTTCTCTTCAGAATGCTTCTACAAACATGAGAGGCCTACAGTTTCATGTTTTTGAAATGTCCTTTATACAGAAGACTAGAGGTGAAGATTTTTTAATATAGATTTTAATTTTCAATAGAATTACCAAAACCAAATTAGTCTGCCTAATGTTGCTGAATTTATTTCAGTAAGTACCAGATAACTTCTGTCGATTTTTCCTGAGCTGCTTGGATTTAGATTATCTTTTAACTTTTCATTTGCACCCAACCCATTATGAAAAGATAACCTACATAAATCCTACTTGATTAAGTCAGTTCTACTCTAAATGGTCACATGAAAAACGGCATAAGAAATCTATCATGCCCTTGCGAACGGTACTGCTTCTTGAAGAAATTTAGTTTCCACATAGTAATGAGGAGGCGAATCCTTGAGGCTCTGCGAGGTTAATTCAGCCTGGGAGTAACGCCACTGGAGCCCGTGGAATTGCCACAGGGATGAAATATGAACCCGCCGATCCCTGTCAGGGATGGGGCCAGCAGGGGGCAGAAGCCCTGACTGATCTGACACCGTCAAGGTTGCGCCCAGGTATAAAGGGCTTGAATGGAAACTCATCACCTTCCTGTGCTCCCGCTAGGACGCCTGTTGATTCAGAGACTGGGAATTCAGATCGAGAAATACCTCATTAAAATAATAAATGCATAAAATTCAAACCTTTCTTTTCGGAGAGTTAAGCCCCTTCATAGATGTCAGACCCACGGAAAAATAAAAACCTCAGTCCCAGCCAGTCTGGCCCCCAGATGCGCCTGCGGGCTCCGCCGGGAGGGAGGGCTGGAGCGAGGGAGGAAGAGGCAGCACTTCA
>NW_010420310.1:0-749 GCF_000710305.1 Buceros rhinoceros silvestris
CTTACCCAATAGGTGTCCCTATGGGGGGGGAAAAAGATAGGCTCAGCCTGTTGACTGGTCCCAAAGTTTCGGTGGTGGTCTTCTGTTCCCCAAAATCCCCCTTATGGTGGTCTTCTGTTCCCCCAAAATCCCCTTTTCATTCACCACTTTTTATACTGTTTCTATGTTTTTAGGTGGAGTTTGAACGACTTTAGTCATAAATTCTTTTCATTCTGATTGGATTAAAAGTCTCTAGCTTCACATTTAAAGTTATAGGTGTTAAAACATAGGGCACATCATGCGCAGTGGGGAGTGGTCGCACCTTGGAGGCGGGTAGCCTTTGGGATGAAGGTGTGGTTTTGTATTACAATGACATTATAACGAGCAAAGTTCAGCTAAAGGACACGATTTCACCATCTTTGCTGGCACAGCAGTTGCGATCCATCTTTCTTGATAGCAGCTATGCGGTTTATCGTAGCAGTCCATCATTATCTTGATAATGGAGGAGGGCTGTAACACCTTCGTATTACCTCATTCTCCATTTCAGAGATACAGGACATTCTGCCTGGCCAGGGTGGGCCTTACCCATGGCAACCACATTCCATTCTTGGAATCAGGAAATTGCCTCTTAGCCTCTTCATGGCTGCTCTTTGTGTCAAGACCTAAGCTAAAATCTGAGAAGCAGTGCTTCTCTCACCCCCCCATTATCTGTTGTTTTCCCACAACATATATATATTATATGCCTCTTTTGCTGTTGTTAAGGGTTGAGG
>NW_010420311.1:0-5392 GCF_000710305.1 Buceros rhinoceros silvestris
GCACTTGGGTCACAACAACCCCCTGCAACACTTGGGGAAGAGTGGCTGGAAGACTGCCTATCAGAAGAGGATCTGGGGATGTCGGTTGACAGCCAGGCTGGATATGAGTCAGCAGTGTGCCCAGGTGGACAAGAAGGCAAATAGCATCCTGTGTCAGAAACAGTGTGACCAGCAGGACAAGGGAAGTGATTTTACCTCTGTACTCAGCACACACGAGGTTGTATCCTCAGTGCTGTATCCAGTCTTGGATCCCTCACTACAGGAAGGACATTGTGGGGCTGGGGTGCGTCCAAGGAAGGTCAACGAAGCTGGTGAAGGGACTGGAGAACAAGTCTTATGAGGAGCAGCTGAGGGAACCAGGATTGTTTCATCTGGAGAAAAGGAGACTGAGGGGAGACTTTATCACTCTCTACAACTCCCTGAAATGAGGTTGTATCACAGCGGGGGTTGGTCTCTTCTCCCAAGTAACAAGTGATGGGATGAGAGGAAATGTCTTCAAGTTGTGCCAGGGGAAATTTAGGCTGGATATTAGGAAAAATTTCTTTACAGAGAGACTTGTGAAGCATTGGAACAGGCTGCCCAGTGGTGAAGTCCCCATCCCTGGAGGTATTTAAAAGACATATAGATGTGGCATTTAGGGACATGACTTAGTGGTGACCTGGCAGTGCTGGGTCAGTTGTTGAACTTGGTGATCTTAAAGATCTCTTCCAACCAAACCAATTCTGTGATTCTGTGTGATTCAGTTCTCCCTTTTATCTCAGACCATGTCTTCTTTTTATATGCCTATTCACCAATGCAAAGATTGGAGCCAGGGCATGAGTACCAGAACCACCAATCTGATGTCATTCTCTTCTTTTTATTTCGATAGGTCCAATGAACAATAGAGAGGCTTCTTCTAAATTGAATAGCTCTAAGAAATGAAGAAACCATTCCACAGCCCCTTGATTTGGGTATTCAGTTCAGAAATATGTAATCCACTGTCAAATCCATTTGGAGGAGATTTGAGTTTAGTTTTCTGACATCCCAAAAAAGACTGTATGAAATCAGACTGTTTAGAAGAAGGTCAGGACCTTTATCGCCTCTCTGACTTTTGGCCAAAACATAATTTTTTTCTTTTTTGCTTGTTTCACAGTTTCAAAATTATGTTACAAAATTTTGAGGCAATCACAAGGGAGACGCAATATTCAACATTCTACAGAAAATCACTGGCAGATTCAAGACTTTGACCTACAGTTCCCAAATCTTAGTACACAGGACTTGCATGGCTAGTAGATAAAATCTGAAGCTTGAGATTTAGTCCCAGCTGTGCCACTGGCCTTAAATTTTTCTTTTATCTTCTCCATGCCTCAGTTTTTCCCTTCGAAAAGTAGATCTAATGTTTCTGACACCCTTTTTCATTACTTTGTCTTCTAATAAATGAAAAGAGTGTGTATTATTATAAATCATCACTGACGGGTTATTTTATCAGTTTCTGAAGTAAGGGTAGCTTCTACCAGAACAAAGGCAAATTTCTATCTCTTTCCTTCAATGAATAGGAATACTCAGTATGACAGTGGCAGGAGATACAGAAATTAGACTTTCCCTTTTTCCCCTACTTTGTTATAAATCCAAAGGCATTAATGACCTTGGCCTAGCATGTCTTGTTGAGAATTAGTAACCAGATGAAAACACTTTCCCAAAAGGGACAGTGATTAATTTTCAGTAAAATTCACTAGGCATCAATCAGTCTAGGAGAATCATTCAAAAGGTTTGTGGAAGAATTTGAAAAGACATTTATGAATCTGAACTTTTTTTTTTAAGTAACAGACTTTTAAAAATAATCTGCTGATTAACATATACTATTTAATTAGAAACTATAAATATGTACCTCAGGGGACATTATGATTATCAGCTTTCCTATGTGTAACGAGAGAGTAATATAGTATTATTGCGTTCAAGCAGTATGGAACATGGGGTAAGTGCATCTGTGACTGCATGGTAAACAATGGAGGAAAGCAGTGAGATTTGTGGTATTGCCTGGAGCGTAATCATGGAAAGATAGAAATCATGTTTTATCTTTCTATGAATAAAAAATTGACACTTTCCTAAGCATTTTTCCATTTCTATTCTAAATTGGCCTGGCCTGAATATCCTGAAGTCGACCTGCTTAAATGGCAATGAAATGTTCTCTGTGGACAAAATTTCATGACACTAATAATCTTTGCAATCTGCTTGGGCTTCTGAAGGTTCAGAAATCACTGAAGATTCAGTATTCACTGAAGAGTATACAGGTAGAAGTAACCAATGTGCTGGTGAGGTCTATCTTTGTGCTGATTACAGTTCCATATGTTCTATATGGACAGATATGCATGTGTAAGTTACGTGTGGATTGTTTGGTTAGTGATGCAGCACTCCCTTTGAGATAAAATCAGCCTTGGTTATCATGGAAGAATAACAAGAGATTTCAGCTATTACACCCTGTGGAAGATTGATGCATAAATCTAGCAATATGACCAATATAGGGTCAAAAGGCCTCAGTAACAGATACATTTAAATTCACCAATATTCAATCTTTGTAGCCTTGAAGTATTTTGGACTGTCATAGCAAATAATACATTTTGTAGTCCTTTATCTCTCCAGAAGAGAGGCAATTAAAAGGAGAAAGTGAATAATTTGAGTGTGTGGATGGAGCATCAGATTCCTTTATAAAGTAAGCTATAAAAATTATGCCCCTCTAGTCTAAACACCTATTTGTCTTAAGCTTGGTCATAATCCCAGGTTTGATATATCACCTACAAAGGTCTTTGTTACAGGAAAATCTTTCCATTCTCCACTTTTCAAAGCAATCTATTAAAGTCTATCTTTTTAGCCTACCAAGCACTGCAAGGGGTTATATGAATGTATGAATTGTACTTCGTAGCAGCAGGACTAAGCTTTTAAAGGCAGTGGGGTTTGACAAGCTGCAAAAGTGGCTTTAACAGTAACTGTGCAAAGAGCCACTGTGTGCTAGATTATTTAAAGTTTATTATTTTGAATGTGTCCCAAGTATACATGTCCTACTTCAGAGCAAAACTGCAAGCTGTGGCTAAGTTCAGTGACATTAGCTATTGCTCATGGGCCAAGGGGTATTCTGAGCTAAGAAATGCCAGTCTTAAGGTGTAGTGTGCTATCAAGGGCATCCAAAGTTCGAACTTGTTTGGTGTCAGTTTGGTGTGCTGTGGGGTTGAAAGGCAGAACAGCATCTGCTGTTACATGAAGGGGATTTAGTTTGCCAGTAAATCTTAAACGAATACCAGTTTTAGTCCTTTGAGCAGCAGAATTCTTTTGAACTCCTGTTGGATATAGGGATCACAGGGATCAATCAGACTACTGCGGGCAGGATGTGTTCATTCAGTAGCAGCAGCTTTGGCACCAAAAAAGGATTGTTAGAGCCTATTTTCCTTTTAGCAGCAGGAGTAAGACTGTAAAGAAACAGGACTCAGTGAGACTGCATGATGCATAAACAACGTGTAATCCTCTGAATGTGCAGGGAATTATATATGAATGAGGAACAAGAACAAAAATCCAGTCTCCATTGCACATACCTGGTGCTGAATATCCAAGTTTGAGCTGTCATTCAGGTATGTCTTTATCTTCAGAGTGGAACTCTGAAAACATAGAGCACTTTCAAGCAGAGAAATCCAGAAGGTAAATTGATCTGTATCCAGTGGTTTCAGCTCTGCAGGTTTCTATTTTGTATACCAGATAAAATACTTTCCTTTTTACATTAACAGAATAATCTAAGCAAAAAAGTATTTATTGGATAGGTTTCTATAAAAAATCATGGAATAAAAGCCCTAGAGCTTTAGTGACTAGAACCCAGAAAAGGAAGAGAGTGAAAAAAAAACTTCACACCTGATATGGACTTTCCTGGAAGTTACACTTCAGAACACATTTGGAAAAAAAGTCAAAGTCTATGAAAGGGGATTAAAAGATGTCTTCACACTGGCATGCATGCATACACACACATGCATGCATACATCCATACTGTCTCTTGGGTTGCAAATTTCAGGTAATTATTTAGAGGAAATAAATAAAACATAGAAACAGAAACTAAAAGATCAGTAGCAGAAGTGTTTTGACAAACATAATACCCGCAGCTGCGTTCTGTTTCTGTGAGAGATTTGATTTGACACCCGCGCATGTTAGCATTTGGAAGAGAATAAGGCTTGGCATATGCTACTATGTATTTTCCTCCTACAGAGGACAGAAGTGACAGGCACCCTGCTACACCTTTTAAATTGTTCCCTTATTGCACAAATTAAAAGAGAAATACTTAAACATACTTTAGAGGTTAATTTATAACAATTAGTTTCTCTCTTTAAAGGCACATTTGTTTCCTATTGTTTGAAATCTATAAAAATAAAAACCACAAGAGACCAGTAAACCTTTCTAATTTCCTTTAAAAAAAGGCAAATTTTCTTGAGGAACTGACTGTACCCACTGCCTGGAAAAGTTCATCACATCTCTGTGCCTTTTTCTTCTTACGAAAACAGAGATGGAACCACGTCACCTACATGTTAAGAGATTAATCCCAGCATGCAGCAATTGTTGAAATCAGAAGTTTTATTCCAATTATTACCCCCAGATGTACAAGATCCAGATGGCCTTGACCGCAGAGGCTCTTGAGGCTATACAGACATAGCATTTATTAAGCTGATGCCAATGACATTGTCTAGCAGCAAGCAGCAGAGCAAGGCTCAGCAACTGAAGGTGGACAGATTGAAACACAAAATAGGGTGTGCTTTTTTAACAGTGAGGGACAGTTATTTGTCAGCTATGCAGAGCTATGCAGAGGTCCCCACCAGTGAGCACTAAGCCAAGCCTGTTTATCTCTTGAAATAACGTTTTCAAGCTCAGCAAGAGATTTTAGGGTTTAGTACAGGATAGATGTAGGGTCTATTTTACAGGTCAGACGAGCTTATATAACGGTCTCATCTGGTCCTAGGCCCTGTGAAACTTTTCACCAGCTAGAGACAGGGGTTAGTATATACACCTAACAAAGATCCCTCCTTTTCTCCTTTCTGCAGGGCAAAGTTGTACTCCAGTGTATTGATATTTGGTAATGTGAAAAAGGTACGTTTGTCACTTGCCTTTTAAGCACCGTAATGCCACATGTGGGAAGACAGCTCGCTTTCAGTTTTGTAGTAAAACTTAGTTGTGAAGAGTTGTGCCAAACCTCCACACCTCAGGCAATATAAAGCAAGCTACTGTAATACAGTGGCTAATTAGTTAGAACCTGCATTTCAGAGCAGCCAAAGTCCATCAGTATGTTCCTGAACAGGTCACTCCAGATTTGCTGCACACCTGTTCTGCCTGCAGGATAATTAAACAAAAGTCACAATTTGAGTACAGGAACCAGTTTCTGTGTTTC
>NW_010420311.1:5512-6119 GCF_000710305.1 Buceros rhinoceros silvestris
GTTTGGTACTCTGCTCTGAGACCTTACCTGCAAAAGAGTTTGAATTATGAAACACTTTAGTATTTTTATTATTTTTAAAAATACGCTTTTTCCAGGTATTTCAAGACCATCTAAGTAACCTATCAGTGCACAAATCCATGGGACCTTACTTACGAGATGCATCTGTGGGTCCTGAGCCAACCGGCACATGAAGCTGCTAAGCCACTGTCCATCATATTTGAGAAGTTACGGCAGTCCAGTGAAGTTCCCACTGACTAGAAAAAGAGTAACATAACCCCCGCTTTTAAAAAGGGGGGAAAAAAGAAGAACGGGTCACACCTCTGTGCACAGCAAGATCATGGAGAGGATCCTCCTGGAAAAGAGTTTGAATTATGAAACACTTTAGTATTTTTATTATTTTTAAAAATACGCTTTTTCCAGGTATTTCAAGACCATCTAAGTAACCTATCAGTGCACAAATCCATGGGACCTTACTTACGAGATGCATCTGTGGGTCCTGAGCCAACCGGCACATGAAGCTGCTAAGCCACTGTCCATCATATTTGAGAAGTTACGGCAGTCCAGTGAAGTTCCCACTGACTAGAAAAAGAGTAAAATAACACCCGCT